>NC_091932.1:2400000-2700000 GCF_041260155.1 Ptychodera flava | reverse complement strand
TATTTCTTTGTTTGTTTTTGAAATTTGAAATAACATATAACACTGCAGCGGACGCAGCAGACGCAGGTGCTCCCCATAGCAAATTGACATGTTCCATAGTGTCGTCCAATCAGTGCTGTGAATAGGATGGCGCATACCTGACCCTTTTCGTAGAAAGGGGGCAGGGAACCAGACTAGCTAACTAGTAGCCGGTAGACCTATATACGTGGTATGTTTTTATTTTTCATTTTTAATTTTATTTGGCTATGCTACTTTGTCATTTTTGTTTTGATTAATGGATGTGTGGAGTTCTATAAAGTACCCAGATCAGGCAGAAATCCGACCGGTCACTTGCAAGAACGTCCAGACCCTGGGATCCGCGTCGCGTCTCTGAAGGGCGCGCGTGTTCCAAAAGGGGAGAACGCAAATCCCAGGGTCTCTGCCAGACTAAGCAGCATCATATGCAATTTACATAGGTGATAATGTTAATTTATATTTGAGAGCATTTTATACATCACTTATTCAACAGAAAAGTACTCCAAATCGGTTGGTTTGCAGCGTATTCAAAAGTGAATGGATGTTGCCAAGTAGTTCCATGCAAATTAGAGGGTTTGGTTGGCTGACTGTATTGGGTGCCCTTCTAATTTATTATTGCAGTGCCTTTAATCTACCTACTTGATATGATAACCCAAGGGTAATGCAGTACATCCCCTTCACTTGAAGTAGTTTGGCCAAATAACAATTTTATATCATCAACATATAGACTTATTGCGTTATCTTAATTTTATTGGCCTTTGACCCAGCAATAATGAATCTTTCAACATTTCAGTACAATGGGAACAATGGTCACAATAGCTGGGGACAATGGAGACATTTCCTTATTTTAATAAGTCAGAGCTGGCGAACTTCCTTTTATATTTTGAAGCCTCAATAGCTGCAAACTTTAACACATTATTTTCATGAATTTATTTTCAAACCAAAGTTTGTCCAAGCAAATGTGCTACCTGAGGGACATGAATAGAAGTATAACTGCTGGGGACCTTGCTTACATGTTTTACCAGGCTGAATAATAAATACATACTGCACTCATAAAATAGCCCTCCCTGCGGAAAAGAACTAAAACAGTATTTCCTGCATTTACACATGATCATACCAGAAACAAGCATGTTGCTATTAACTTACATGCACAACACGTGATGGCCGACATTTTGTTGTAACAGTTATAATTTTTATTTCACTGTCATATGATTATTTTAAAATGGCCGAAAATCTAAGATGATGTCAAAATGTTAGAATTACCACTTTCAACATTTAAAACAGTGTTCTATACATTTTCAGTCTTTAATGGGTCTTTTAACTCACACAAAACTTTCAAAACTCAGGATATTTTGAGATCAGTTTATAAAACATTCACAGCTATTGGGGCTTTAATAGGTCACAGTTGGTAAATTGATCACATACATGTTGACTTTTTTCTTCTTGCCCGGCATCAATGTCACTTACCTTTGGGATCAGCAAATGTAAATAAACTTTCAAAACATGACGTCCGTGGACCCTTATGATGAGAACTGTATGTAAAAGGAAGAATATCAGAGACAACCCCCTTTTTGGCAAATATCATTTTATTAACCTGTATTTCTCCAACTCACACTAGCATACACAAATGTCAATAAACACAACCACAGATGTATTACGAAGTTTGAGTTTGCATCATTATAACCAGTTGTTGACAAGTCAAAGTTGTGTGATGAATCTTCCAATAACACAAGTTCCTCTTATCCTCAATCCAACATTTCCATGAAACCAAATATCCTGAAACAAAGGAATAAAATAAATATAGGGTGTTGGTCCTTCATCAGTTTTATAAATTTCTCATTTGGTTCAACAAATTAATCTTCTATACAATATTTGTTGCAATGTATCATTAAACCCCCCCCCCCCGAATACTTTTGCACTAGCCTATATGACTATGGTGTAAAGCACACAGTTCCTATTACTGCAACAGGGGGAAGAGATGTGAACACTACAAGCAACTGTAGTTAATGAATGTCTGCTTCCAGTCACAACAAGTCAGAACGCCTAGGATAACTGCAAATATTAAAGCCCCAGTATTTCAAACTTTAATGTTTTTGAATATTCGAAATTACATGTTATTCCCTTACATCCATAGAGAAATGTTTTTCAGTGAAGAAATAAGCCAATTTTTTGCTGCATATAGTTACATATGATCGCTAAATATTGCCCCATCAAGTTGGATTGCTGTGCAGGTTTGTTGCCAACTTGTAGGTGGTGCACGTGACCAAAAACGACAATACTGATGACATCATCGAGCTTGCAACATTCCAGGGGCCAATGCCATGCCAAGCTGCACTGCCCGGGCAATTGTCAAAAGTCGCTGGCTGAATGACCTGCAAATGATTTTATTTTGTTCTTCATTTTTTAAATACATACAGCTACTAAGTTTCAGAGGATACAGAACTTTGGCAGAGGCTAACATTCTATTCTGCTACACTGTGTGCATTATATACGGATTATACAATGTGCAGCTGGCAGTGGCTGATGTGCACCATGCAGTGGGTCACAGGAACTCCTTGTACCGATGTAAAATCAAGACGACACTATATACACATGGCTCACACCTTTGGGCAAATAACTATAAAAATTGAGTAACTTGAAGTAATAAAATTCGGCTGATTGTCACATTAGCAGCAAGGTGATTGTGAAATAGAAGCAACATATTTTGGCAATGCATGGCAGGCTACCTAGTGCAGTGAACACAATGGCCTTTGGCAGCAAGTAAGGAAACCGTCAGTATTTACAACCTGGGGTCATTCAAAAATTGAAAGCTACAAGGGGGTGCTCAAAATGTTTTGTTTTCTTTGTCTTACTTGTTTTGTCCTCACTGACATAATGATTATTTGATAATGTATATTTTATTCTTATACATGTTAAATAAAAAGCAAATAAATACTTTTACAGAACAATAGGCAAAAAACTGCAAGCAGCTGCAACTACCAGCAATACTGATTATGAAACAGAAGATAGTGATGATGGAAATTATATCATTGTTCATGTACTCAATGGTACCAGCTGTGTACGCCTGAGTAAAAATCACCAGGACCAGTATACGCACAGCTGATGTCTCAGCAAAAATTTAGAAAAAACAATGAAGCTACAGCTAAGAAATTTACAGACTATTGGCCTTTGATGCATCAATATTTGAGCTTTTATACCTGTATAATGGCATTCTGAATACAGCAGTAAATTTCCTCACAAACGTGAAAGGCCAACACCCAGGCATTCTGCAATGACACTGTCAACTTTACCTTGCTGCAGGCCCCATGCCAATCTCGGCCCAGCCCAACTACACTTGAACAGCTGTACAGGACTAGTAGTGTAAAATCCATAGGTCAGAACCATTGATCAATTTCAGAACAAGTTTGAGTAATGTTCAAAAGTTTTGTGTAGATCACTTCATTTAGGCATATTAGCTGAACAACTCTCTCATCAAGCTGCGCGTATAATTGTCTCGGGCACTGTCCATGCAAATTGGGGGATTTACTTAGCACACGAACCTAATTGCGTCCATGCTTAGCGGTACGCCATATCTCCCGCAGCCAAATCACAGTCCTGAGCACATTGTGCAGTTGGGAATTCCTCACTACTACCGGTATTGTAGCTCTTGTGAGGATTAGATAGCCGTTATGTTCAATATTATTTGGAAATACCTTTAAATTTACTAAGTAAAACTTTTGTACTGCATTTAAGATATAATTTGTTCCTTTCTGAGCATTTTCAATTACAGCATTGATATGCAAAGTTGATGGGCTGTGTTGCCTATCCTGCCTAGCCCGGCCATACACTAAACTTTGTTTGAGTAGACAGAGCAGAATCAGTCCCAACATTTATTTTCAACAAAATTTTCATAATAGTGCATAATACATGTAGAAGAAATGACTAATTCAATGATTATGATGGTGAAGTATTGAATTTTTATTTATATTGTTTTTCTCTCTCAATTCATTCAGCAAACTTGATCTCCGTACCATCAGTGATAACATGTAATACTGTGCATGAAGTTTACAATCGACTGCCTGTATCGTTAGTTTAGCTGTTCAGGACATTTGTTTTCACAGTTCATTATACAGTCAGAACAATCTGTAAACACTTATTTCTTTCCGATATTTCACCAAACTTTTGCACGTTTTTAGCAGAGTCTCCAATTGACAAGACCTTTTGGAATAACGTAAGTTTCTATGGACACCATGGTAAAAGTTGCGTAGATGTGGTTGAGCTTGCGCGGTGGTGTGATTATGTTTTGTTTTGTGTGTTAACAAAGCCTAATTTCTGGCCCGGACAAGAAGTCAGTTTTCGCTCCTTTTAATGTTAATCGTACACATTTTTAAGGCGGGTAGGGCATGCAAACCATGTGATTCAGTATGGTCTACTTCGCATACTGCAGATATCATTGCTAAAAGTTAGAAATACCAGGAGCTTTAAGAATAAATTACAAAATTTTCATTTTTGTGTGGTAGTCAGAGAGCAATGCTATAAGACAATGCTATTCCGACATTTATGATACACTGTAGTGGGCTACTAATCGGTTGAGCTTGTAACTTTTGCCAATTTGCTTAATTACACCCCACAGACAAAGTCAAGGGGGACCTACAGATGAGGCTACGTGCATCCGTGTGTCAATACATCCACACAGACATCTAAGACATGCCTCAACAGATTTTTCTTTTAAGTTTGGTACAAGGATAATAAACTATGACATCCATATGCACGTCCATTGTTTTTAGTGGCATGCATAAGTAGTGCTGATTTGCATAATTAGTGAATAATTTAAAAAAGAGCTCTATTTCTGGATAGACTGTGATAAATTTGATGAAACTTTTTACAGATGTAGGTCACACAGAGCTCTTATAGCACACAATAAAAACTGTCATTATTGTGTAAATTAGTTGCCAATTTGCATATTTAATGAATTTTTATAATTCTGGTAATATGTGAAGAAATACTGATTCAAATTTGATGATCTAAATGTCAAGGACATTTAGCAGTATCAATGGCTAATTATAGTAAGTCTCTTCTGTACTGAACCCAGGCATTTTAGGTTCAAATCTGTTCCTTCTGATTTTTTATGTCTATAAAGCAGCCACTGCATTAAAACATGACACAGCAAACCCTATCCTTATCTCATGATAACAACTTTCTGTGTGTATTTTAGCATTACTGGTGATACCTTGCTGAATAGACTTCCTAAGAGAAAAGGGAAAAGGGCAATGTCAATGATGCATGGTCATAGAGGCTGAATATCAACACCGTACGCGTGTACAGGAAACCTACCTTTGCAATATTTGATCCATTAAGAACAGTTTTACAGGGATTAAGTTGCAAACCAGACAAACTTGAGTTTTCAATATCAAACCTGGGTTTTAGTTTTAATTGAATGGATGCCTCATGCAAGAGCCATTTCTCAAACACGCTTGGAACAGTTTTAGCTGTTTAAATATCAAACCTGGGTTTTAGTTTTAACTCACGCTTGGAACAGTTTTAGCTGTTTAAATATCAAACCTGGGTTTTAGTTTTAACTGAATGGATGCCTCATGCAAGAGCCATTTCTCAAACACGCTTGGAACAGTTTTAGCTGATTAGTTGAATTTTAACATTTCAACAGCCAGTACAAGACAAATAGAATTCTGTTTTACATGGTAAAAGGACATACCATATGCCTTTCATACTGTCTACGGTACTTGTTGACAATCCAATCCGATATGGGTTCAGTCAAAGACAGGTCCTTGGTATCATCATTTCTTTTTTCATATGGATTTTAATTAAGTTACTTCTACTGACAAATTGTAAATTACAAGCTGGGACTGTGTCATTTTCAATGACTTGTTTATTTGCTTGTAAATCAAATCCAACAAGTTTGTTCCCATAAACTTGTGAAATGCGAACATTTTGAGCAAGTACTTATATCTTAATTTGAATTCTGTTTGAGTATTGAATTTTTTACTATTTTCAACACATTCATGATTTATTTTACCCATTCGCATATCAATCACTTCACAATTTGATTGAAATAAACTTAATTTTAGATTCAAACAGAAACATTTCAACTAAATTCTAACTTCAGAAGGCCAATGGTTTAAGCAATGTCAACTTTTGACAATTTTTTTACATTTATATTGTTTATTTGCATATCAATAGTTCTGGAAACAATGGTTTGAACAAAACTTTTTCTACACCTACCAGTAAATGTTGTTAGAAATATATTTCAATGGAATGTGCCGAGGGGACAGGTGTTTCAGACTCTCAATTTTTTTAGAATTCCCATGAATCTACCACTTGTTGTGGCCTATTCAAAAGCTTTTTGAGTGAGAAGACTTAGCTTTTCAAAAAATCAAAATTTTATATTACCCATAGAGTAAACACAGCGATGGTGGCCATTTTGAATTTCAAATCAGTAGATAGTTGGTTATTTTTTTCTCTAGTACCAAACTCTGCAAAGTGACCCCCTGAATTTCAATAGCACATTAACTACACACCTGTGGCTTCGTTTGAAAGGGCATATGGCAGCTGGAAGCTAAAAATAAGAAGTGTAGTTGAATTGTATTGTGCCTTTCTTTCTTTCTTTCTTTTTTCTTGCTTTAATTGAGATCATATTAGAACCTACCTTTATAAGTTACTTCAGCTGAGTGATATTTCAGATTCTTAGAAATCTTCTGCACAGGCAGAGCAAGTCAGTCGTTCACAGAAAGACAGGAAGGGACAGGCACTCACAGCAAATATGGATCATGTAAAAAATAGAAAGACAAAACTAAGTCACTCTTGTTTAAGTCCCACAGACAAACAAATGAAGCACAATTACTACACACCTGTGGCTTCTTTTGAAAGGGCATATGGCAACTGGAAGCTAAAAATAAGAAGTGTAGTTGAATTACGGTGTGCCTTTCTTTCTTTCTTTCTTTCTTAAATTGACAATTATATCAGAACCCACCTTTATGTTACTTCAACTTGAGTGATGTTTCAGATAATTCTTAGAGATCTTCTGCACAGCCAGGGCAAGTCAGGCATGCACAGCAAAACAGGAAGGGATAGGCACTCACAGCAAATATGGACGACATAAAAAAAAAACAGAAAGACAAAACTAAGTCACTCTTGTCATATACTTCCATATTACTACACACAGAAAAAGGATATTACACTATTGATGGTTTTCCCAGCTGGAAGCTAAAAATAAGAAGTGTAGTTGAATTGTATTGTGCCTTTCTTTCTTTCTTTCTTTTTTCTTGCTTTAATTGAGATCATATTAGAACCTACCTTTATAAGTTACTTCAGCTTGAGTGATATTTCAGATTCTTAGAAATCTTCTGCACAGGCAGGGCAAGTCAGTCGTGCATAGAAAGATGAGATGGGACAGGCGCTCACAGCAAATATGGATCATGTAAAAAATAGAAAGACAAAACTAAGTCACTCTTGTCCCACAGACAAACAAATGAAGCACAATTACTACAAATCCGTGGCTTCTTTTAAAAGGGCATACGGCAACCAGAAGCTGAAAAGAAGAAGTGTAGTTGAATTACGGTGTGCCTTTCTTTCTTTCTTTCTTTCTTAAATTGACAATTATATCAGAACCCACCTTTATGTTACTTCAACTTGAGTGATGTTTCAGATAATTCTTAGAGATCTTCTGCACAGCCAGGGCAAGTCAGGCATGCACAGCAAAACAGGAAGGGATAGGCACTCACAGCAAATATGGACGACATAAAAAAAAAACCCAGAAAGACAAAACTAAGTCACTCTTGTCATATACTTCCATATTACTACACACAGAAAAAGGATATTACACTATTGATGGTTTTCCCACATGCAATGAATGTTCAACCACAGTCGATGATCCCGCAAAATGCTAATTTTGGGTACTTGCATTGAAACACACAGGTCGGTCCCACTCCAATCATCACGGACTGGCAGTAGGTCATTATCGTAAGGAGTATCAAGTAAGCCACCTCATCAATCCCATCCTATTATTTCATGAATTCCTGAGTGTAATCAGACAGGTGTAATGACGTAGTCACTGCTGTTAACCCTTGTCCTACCAAGTTCATGAGTCAGACTATCGGGTAAAGTCGGTTGAAACAAGCATGTCAAAACATGATCCTTATGTTGCATCTTAACAGGGAAATGAACATTTAAGGGACCGTTCAGTTTTTACGGCCGGGGGAGGGGGAGGGCGGCAAAATCCAGGGGGGGTCATCATAATTTTGGAATCCGAGAAGGGGGGTCATCACTTTTTAACTGGTAGGAAAGGGGGGGGTCACCACATTTTCAAAAACATAATACCGACAATAAAGTTCACTTTTATGCCATGGCTATGATCGACCCTCTTTACGGGCGGGCCGCCTTCGGCGGCCCACTACAATAAATATACTTTATGTATTACCCATGACCCTCTTAACGGGCAGACGCCTTTGGCGGACCACTCCAATTAGGTTTACTTCATGCAATGGCCATGATCGACCCTCTTTACCGGCGGGCCGCCTGCGGCCGCCCACTACAATAAATTGACTTTATTGTAATACCCCATGACCATCTTAACGGCCGGACGCCTTCAGCGGCACTGTTCAGTAAAGTTTACTTCGTGCAATGGCCATGGTCGACCCTCTTTTTACCAGCGGGCCACCTTTGGTGGCCCACTAGAATAAAGTTGACTTTACGTAATGGCCCATGACCCTCTTAACCAGAGGGCTGCCTTTGGCGAACCACTCCAATAAAGTTTACTTTATACAATGTCCATGGACATAAGTTGTCTATGGAAATGAAGTTCAAAATTGCCTTACAGTCGTCCTAATTAACAGACGTTTGCATGCATGTGGCTGAGAAGTTTGTGCACTGGCATCTCTGCTACACGAATAAAGTGCGCCGCGTACCGGAGTTCGAATCCAAACCGTGTGGGTAAATTTGACATATGGGTTTGGTTATTTTTCAGCCGGGGGGGGGGGGGGGGGGGGGGGGGGGGGGGGGTCATCAAAATTTTTCGTTTGACAAAGGGCGGGAGTCATCATTTTTTCGCGAAAAATGCAGGGGGGGTCTATATTTTTTTGAACACAGGCGTTTGCATAGAAATAAGTGAAAAACAATATAATTTGACTATTTTCACAAGAAGAAAGTATCTTAATATCATCAGATTGATTGATTGATTTACGGACGGACAGACATACATAGATACAGACTGACAAAATTAAATATTCAAAAGAATACAATGTTATTGAAATTTTTTTTTTAAATTAATCCATCCATGGCACCTCAAAA
The DNA here is from genome assembly GCF_041260155.1 of Ptychodera flava. Lineage (NCBI taxonomy): Eukaryota > Metazoa > Hemichordata > Enteropneusta > Ptychoderidae > Ptychodera > Ptychodera flava. The sequence continues at coordinate 2,690,703 of NC_091932.1, read as the reverse complement.
ATCAATCAAAGAAATAAGTGAAAAACAATATAATTTGACTATTTTCACAAGAAGAGTATCTTAACATCATCAGATTGATTGATTGATTTACGGACGGACAGACATACGTACATACAGACTGACAAAATTAAATATTCAAAAGAATACGATGTGATTGAAAATTTTTTTTTTTAAATTAATATCCATCCATGGCATCTCAAAAATCAAATATAGAAATAAGTGAAAAACAATATAATTTGACTTTTTTCACAAGAAGAAGTAAAATATCTTAACATCATCAGATTGATTGATTGACGGTCGGACAGACATACGTACATACAGACTGACAAAATTAAACATTCAAAAGAATACGATGTAATTGAAAATTTTTTTTCTAAATTAATCCATCGATGGCACCTCAAAAATCAAACATAGAAATAAGTGAAATAATTTGCCTTTTTTCACCTGAAGAAGAAAGCATCATAACATCATCAAATTGATTGACAGACGGACAGACACACATACATACAGACTGACAAAATCAAAAATCAAATATTCAAAAGAATACGATGTAATGGAAAGATAATATATATCTATATATATATATATATATATATATATATTATATATATATATATATATATATTATAATATATATATTTTTTTTTTTTTTTTTTTTTTTTTTTAAATTAATCCATCCATGGCACCTCAAAAACCAAACATAGAAATAAGTGAAAAACAATATAACTGATTTGATGTCACATTACTTACTTCAGTAAAAACTCCTGCAGGCATGCACACACACACATCACACCCTCTCCTCTCTTTCTTTTCCTTTTGGCAAAATAAAAACATTACTTTTACATGCACACATACAAGCATTCTTTCTCTCTCATGTGAGTAACTTTGGACACACACTCTCTCCCTCTCTGATATCAGTACCTTTCAGACACAGATTAACACTCTCAGTACTATTTTGCACTCATGACAGTCTCTCTCTCTTTCATATCAGTACCTTTTGTATACTCTCTCTCTCTCTCTCTCTCTCTCTCTCTCTCTCTCCTGTTAGATGTACCGGTACATCATACACATCATATCTCTCTCTCTCTCTCTCTCTCTCTCTCCTGTTAGATGTACATCATACACATTATCTTCTCTCTCTCTCTCTCTCTCTCTCTCTCCTGTTAGATGTACCGGTACATCATACACATTATCATCTCTCTCTCTCTCTCTCTCTCTCTCTCTCTCTCTCCTGTTAGATGTACATCATACCGGTACACATTATCATCTCTCTCTCTCTCTCTCCTTAAGACACTCCACAACACAAACTCCACAAACCAGTCACTACATACACTCACTCAGCAAACACTTCAAAAAACATTTTGACTATATCAACAGCTATAGGAATGGCGCAATGTCCAAATATTTTAGCTCTTTTAATCACTTCATACAATAATACACACATATAAAGAGTTTTTGAATGCAATATTGTTCACTGCTCTGAATAAAACCTAAGAGGCAAACTTATTCACAGGTTAACTTTGAGCTACGAACCAATTTCACAAAAAGAAGTAGCCTATAATGGACTATGAATAGCACAGGTAGTATATAGTCTTTTGAAAGTAGACAATTTTTACCGTCTCTGTACATTGTGATGGCATATACCGGTAGGTATAACTATAGTTTAATGTAATATGTGATTAAAGCCAATCTATTTAATTACCATCATGCTTGAGTAATCTTTTGATGGTGTAGACAACAAAAATATATATAAAATTCTTTTGATGCCAGACACATACTCATTATTTCTATAATAAATGCCATATTGAGATGTATTTGTTAACATTGCTACCTAGTATCTTTGTACAGGTAATAGAGGATTTTTTTTTGCCTGAGTTCACATTTCAGTTAACCCATATTGCGTCAATATACAAGACAGCAGGCATCTCTGACATTCCATAATTATTTATGAAATTTAACATCATAGCTCACTCTAGTAATTTGAACAGTTTTACAATATTTTTTTTTTGTCATATCTCTGATATAGCTTAGAGTAGAGGGGCCCCTCCTTCTCATGCAGAGGACATCCTTTGTCTGTAGGAACTGCAGCAATATACTTTTTTTGTTGCTGGAGCATCTCTGGCAGGTACATTGGTAGTAATCTTCATTATTTGGTAGTTTTTCAAAATAGTTCTCATGCTTGTTTCTCACACAGTTCTGCCTGATAGATTCCAATTGAAGGCAATATACAGACGTGAACCATCAAGTGTACATTGATAAACAAACATGCCATGCAGTTTCCATTTCAGCACATCCGTGGGCAAAGGTGTCTGCACAGAAGCTGTCTGCCATTTTATCAACATCGATGACTCTTCCGTCGATGAAATACAGACTAGATACATATGGTGGCAAGTTGTAACTCACGGGAACTCTGTATTTCTCACTTGAACAACAGACACAAACTGCAGTGATCAGAGATCCTTTTTTCCTCTTCTGTTGTTGAAGCACAGTCCATATTCCATTGTGGAATATTACATCGTAACACTCTTGTAAGGAAATCACATTGTTCCTCAAGTTGATCACATGTGTATGCTACAATGTTCATGATATTGTAAGCTATTACACCGGTTTGTCCTTGATATGCATCATCTGAACTGCATCAATGGTTTGATTTCCGCCAGTTCAATCCTAACATTCAATCACATCTGTCCATGGTATGATGAATGGGAATATTCCATGGTCTGTTGAACCAATTAAAGTTTTGTCCAATTCTGACATTTTGCTGTATTAGCAAAATGTAAATATGCTAGAAACTGACGGAACGAAGTGTTTCTTGGTGTTGTAAATCACAGTGAAAGTAGCCTGCTTGGTCCAGTGTTGAAGCTGTAATTCAGTGAAAGAATGCATCTCATCAAGGAGTAACATTGCAGGACATGACATGCATTTCAAATGCTCACAGAGGCACATTGTTGTTACATCCTAGGAAAGCTGCAAACTTGCAACAGAAATGCAGTTCTCAGGCCACTTGCAGGGTAGTTACAATGAACATTCAAGGTGTTACTTTCTAAATGTTGTGCTCGTCCGTGATCTCCTTGTCCAAATTTACCAGCCTCAGTTTCAATGTCACAAATCCATTTCTTCACTTGGCAACAAAAGCTGGAAGTTTGTTCCTCATCACAGTCAATGCACTTGTCTCCTAGCAATAGTTGTCATCAGGAATTTGAGGATCAGATCCAAGTGAAATCCAGCATGATTGATATGACATCCTGTACTCAGAAGCTTTGTCAGAGTTTATGAAACCATGTGCTTCTCAAGAAATTGTCATTGCGAGTCAAAGGTGTTTGCTCTATCAGAAAACCCAAATTGTTCAGAGATATCTGCTGACTGTCCACATATGTAAACACACATGCATCCACATACACAGCATTCATCCATACATTACAAAAATAATGTTAAATACAAACATCCCACATTCATCTATACATGATTGACAATATGCATGAACACATTCATACATTACTACCATTAACACAACAATACACACACATGCATCATACCTATATATTATATTATAATACACAAAACACCATAAATTCATACGCATAAAATATGCATTCAGTGCAACAAACAGTCATTTATACAAAAATATAGACACACATACTGTACATTGTTCATGTATGAATACATGACAGTCAGTGAGAGAGAGACATACATGCACATTGATAAACAAGTGCCTTCAAACATACACATACATACATACATACATACATACATACATACATACATACATACATACATACATATATAGATACTATACATACATACATACATACATACATACATACATACATACAGAATATATAATATATACATAGATGCATGCCACACATACATGCACACACTCATACATACACACATATCCATATTCATTTTGCTTGCTTGATTGAGAGAAACAACCAGCTTGGATCAGGAGATTTACAATCTCTTTTTCACGTAAAATTTACTGTTTACAGTCCAGCATACCAATGCATACACATACATAATGGTAGATATGTATTTCATCCATTGATGCATGCACGCACACACTCATACATACACACACAGATACCTTTATGGTATATGTATTAATTTTGCCTGCTTGGTCAACAGAAACAAACCAGCTTTATAGTTCAGGAGATAGACATTATCGTTTTGGTAAATTGCTATGCATTTCAAAATTTGACACAGATTAAGATGGCAATAATACTGTTACAATTCAACCAAGTGTTTGCAATTAACATGTATAAGACATGTATCAGAGTGCATTAGAGAGGCTATATCTAATAGAGGAGGGTAATATCTCCTTGACAGTTGCTGCACTTCAATGATGGACTTAAAACCACTCAAACTGATGGATTTGTCTATGTAAACTGTCTAAAATAAAATGTTATTTGCCAAAGTTAAACAGCTAATCAACCAAATTACTGACTATGACAAGAGCATTGAATTGCAGCAGTTTGGTGTTCTTTGCAGTGACATGCTGAACATAAGACTTGGCTATCAAGAAGTTTACACCACAAGGACTCCGTGTAACAGATTAATTTGAATATTGCAAGATCTAGACCAAGCTGATTAAATCTTGCTCATTATGTACTAACTTCTTTTTCAATGTTCTCCTGAATAGATCTCATTTACAACTGTCATTATACAAGACGACTTCATGATGCACTTCAATTTTTCTCTGTCTTGATAGATAAAGAGGCACCATGGGGTAGTAGTTAGAGTACCTGGCTCACTATCAGAAGACGGTGAGTTTGAGACTTGGTAAGTCCAGAGTAACGGACTCGCTGTTGGAGGATAGTAAGTTCAAGACTCTAACATGCTGTTGTGCCCTTGAGAGAGGCACTTTACTCCCTATGGCTCCATTGGTTATGGGTACCTCATCCTCTAATTGGGCGTTCACACATTGGATGATCGATTAAATAAAAATAAATAAATAAAATGAATGAATACCAAATCGATAAATAAAAAATAAATAAAGTTGAGTACATATATATATACAGACAAACATACATAGCTCCCTGTCTCTTGCTAGTTGACTGAGCAATCCCACAATAGCTACAAACACTTGATAAAATACATTCATTTCTTTCATGTTTTCCCTGTATCTTAAAAAAGTCATATTCTTGCATTTATTTTTATTAAAAATTTCTATTCAAAAGGTACAGCTTCAAGATTACTTTCTTTCTTATACATAGATTTATTCACAAAAATACCAACGCAACTAGCAGAAAACACCCCCCCCCCAAAAAAACATAAAAGTCAATAACATTTTAATCACATTTGGTTCGATGTGGCAGGCCTGAATGAGTATACTTAACAAAGTGTACCCTGGGAACATATGCACATCAAGTTACAAAGTCATCAGACAAGCAAAGTCAGAGAATCAAAAATGGAGAAAATTGCCCCAAAACTGCAAAATGAAAATTTCATCACAATTTGAAGACACTCAACTAAGGTTGCCTCTTGGTACATGCATATCAAGTTTCAATGCAATCATAATAGCTATGTCACAGAAAATGATTTTTTGATCAAAAATGTGAAAAAACTACCCCAAAAATACAAATATGGAAATTTCACCACAATGTGAACAAATCTAACAGAGACCAACCCTACGATTATGAACCAAGTTTCAAAGCAATGGGATAAGCATTTTTAGAGAAGAATATTTTTTACCAAAAAAAAGAAAAAATTGACCCAAATTGCTCTATAAACTTCACCACAATTTGAGTTTAAGCAATTTGCAGTATTTTCCCTTCTTCACCTCATTTGCATATTTTCGACACTGACATGTTCATTTGAACAAATTCACATCACCAACCCTTGGCGCATCTATACATCAAATACAAAAAAGGTGCTGAGGTTTTGAAGTTTTGATGTTGACGAACACACGTCTGCACATACATTGATAAATACATGCATATATACATACATATAAACATACAGACGCCACCGACTCACCATATAAGTTCTCTTTGGTCTATATACCGTATATACACAAAATGTGATCTTAAAAAGTAAACTGAGTAAAACGCACAAACATCCATGTTAACAACTGACATGATAACAGTGTTGGGTGAGTTGCGTAAGTAATTAAGCCTTGCTGGCATACTAATGTAAAATTTATATTGGAAATGCATCAACCTCGGAGACAGATGTGTTCCTTGATGCACTTCGTGTCATTAACGTAAAACCAGAAAATCAGCATAAGAATCAAACAGATGGACGATCACTATTAGGTGTAAAGTACCGGTAGTAAATAGTTGACCAGGACGATACAATAATAACAATACTTAGGTGTTACAATTACAGGTACATGAATTATTGTGACAACAAATCAGCCAATGTAGTGTCAGAAATCAGATTTCAGAACATGTTTCATAAAATTTGATGCAGAATTTATGGACGTAGCACACTAATAAGGAAAAGTCATTAAATATGCAAATTAGAAATTAATTAACATGATACTGATAAACGTCCTTATAAACAGTTAAAGCAAGATGAGCTCAACTATACCAAGTTTCAACAAATCTGAAGAAGTATTTCTTGACATATCAGCCTAATTATGAAAATTCATTAAATATGCAAATATGCAATTAATTGACATGATATGATTAATGTCTTTGCATGCGTCTACTTCTGCCCAAAACTAGAGTAACTGGTGCCAAGCTTTTTTCATGGGAATACACAACTGAAGAGCAGTCATTAGTGTCTCACTATCTTCACCGATCAGTTTTAACTGTTTCACCACCAGACCTAGGTATATACCCATTGTTTTTAAATAAGTGGAGTGAATCCACAAAAGGGGAATAGCAATGAAACAGTTAAGAAGATCCCGTCAGGAGTACGGTGCCCAGGATGAAGGATGATTAACTAATGAATGCAGGGTGAGTGTATCCTATTTTTACAAAATTCCAAACAAAACACAGTAAAATACCATTCTTGCCATTTTATGTAAATCAAGTTGTATTGACATATAGCAAAATGACTGAAAACTGACACAAGTGATTAAAAACTGTTGTATAAATTTTACCATTTGTAAGTTTGTACTGCCTTAGTTTGTGTTCAGTCAGAGTGGAAACATCTTATCATTTAACCATTGACAAAGAATGGCTTAGTTACTACAATAGTGATGGGCAGTTTTTAACAGGATTAGAATAAATCTGGGCGTTTCACAGCCAGGGTGAAAATGGGAGCCATCACAGAGCAACTTAAAACAGATGTATGACAACAGCAGTTCTGAAGATTTCCAATCAGTGCATTGCCTTTTATTTCTCATTATCCATATCCCATTTTTACCATTATCCTGACTGATTACACTCATGGAATACATGAAAATATTATGAGATAATGAAATGACTGACAAGATATTCCTTACGATAGATGATCAGCTGTCCAGACCCTGGTGATGTGAACAGAACAGTCCCTGCATGTTTCGATACAAATACTCCTAGCCTGTGCAAAGAAACCCAGCACTGTTTTTGAACATTGATTGCAAATGAGACAAAGAAACCTTCAACACTGATACATCACTAATGGGATTGAAGTTGTAACCTTCAACGTTTTTAAAATGCTTTGGAATGTTTTATATGTGCTTTTGAAACTTTCAATATTTTATGACATATGCCAACCAAACTGAAAAACAAAAATACTTGGGAAAACAGAAATTAATATATTGAAGATTAAATGTTTCAAAAACATAAAAAGTTACATCTACATCCCTTTGAATGGATAAAAGTTGCCACCTTTTGCAATCATCAGTATTTACCGGACAGTATATTGCTGTACTGAATTTGGACTGGTATTAATTTGGATAAAAAGTACTGAATTTGGACTGGTATTAATTTGTACAAAAAGTTTTCAAAATGATTCAGGACTTATGCATTTTACTTTTAGAACATTGCTTTGAGAAATTAATTCCATGAAGTTTTAATAATTTTGTGAGGAAAACAATTTACCATGATGACAAAAACTGGCAACATTTCCCCAACTACTTGTATGTCAACTGAAATTCCTTAGGATAAAATCTCAGCAGATAAAATCAAACATTTTTGCCAATCACAAATTTCAGTTTACAGTTAGAGTAATTGCCCCCCTACATTTAACCCAATTTGACTAATATTTTGGTAAGACTTTCATTTGACATGCATAGATAGTACCAGCATTGAAAGCCTCTTGGCAACATGTAAACTGACAAAAAAAACGACTTACCTTGTGACTTACCTTAGCTTGATTACCTTACCTCTCTGTACCATACCTTTCATATCTTCATCCAAATTTTTTTTTCAGAAGAATTCCATGAACACCAACTTGTAACATTCTCTGATTTCCAAGCTGGTTAAGAGAACAAGGAAATCAATTAGGCTAACAGAGATATTATTTCTATTGGTCCATCAACTCATCAACTCTTGTTGTTCTGGCTTAATAAATGCTTATGCTTTTATTATTACAGCATTTGTCAGTTTTTCTTCAGAGTGGTTGCAATGATTGTGCAATAAAAATAAATCTCAACTAGTTCAAAACAACTGTTTTTGTACATATGTTTTGCATCCACTTGAAATTTGCAACATCATTAAAAAGGCTAATTGAGAACACCATACAGAAGTGCTTCTCTGTACAGCCTTTCAAGACATTCAATTCATCACACAGCAGGGCATGGTGCCTGAAAGTACCCTAATGCAATACCATTTGTACACACGGAGATCGGATGCGTACCCTTTATCACGGTCCGGACCGTGCCTATATACTGCCGCCATGCAGCGTATGCATCCCGTGTGAACTCATAGAAATGCAATCAGTTCTGTTGAGTACATGCATGTATATCTACTATATGTACAATCAGAACATGCAGTACAGTCCGACTTGATCGAACAGCACATGCAGCATACTCAAATTGCAATATCAATATCACTGTCCCACAGAAGCCCAAGGGTAATTTCAATCTTCATGGCCTGCCTAAGATCCCATTCCATATGTCATGCCATGGTCGATTATGTAATTTTTTTACCACAATTAAAATGACAATCTCACCACCGACGAGTAAAAGTCATTACTAATTGGAAGGAACATGAGTGGGGCTCGTATATTTATCGTGTAAAATGAATGTGCGATCAACAGAAAAGTAAACTGCTGGCGATTATGTACCGGGTAACTTCAACACTTGCGCTGCAGTCGACTGCAGTCGACTGCAGACCACAAATTTCAAAATGTTGAACAGTGCAACATAGTTTTCTTAATACGTTACATGAAAACAGTAGAGTGTACTTATTCTTACCCGAATCAATCACCATATGACAGGGGGAAAGTTATCAAAAATGTCACCTTCGCAAGGCAAAAACGGTTGCGCATCAATGACGTTCTGCAAGTACTGCACAGCTGATCGACTGATAAGTATTTGATTATTTGTGGTACCATATTCGCATTTTTCAACGATTATTATTCAAAATATTCCATCAAAGCGGCAAATACTTTATAAAATTGAACCAATTCCTTACCAACATCAGTCAAGACCACGTTCTCATCTTATCAAAAATAATGCAAACTACGTCCGGTAATATTGACATTTGACGAACATTTAGCTCTGGGGAAACGATCGCAGATTGAAGCGCACGCGCAGTGGGGCAACGGCGTGGATAATTCGAACCAAGCTAGAGGGTCTCCTAGTGGCTACTGCTGAGACTCTCCAAATTTTCCACGGCGCTACAATCTCTGTACTGAGATTGGCAGCAAGATTGTCACTGTCGAGTGCAGCAGGCGCCGGCCGGCCATGGAATAGGGCAATGAACTTTAACAGGACGGCCTGGGAGTTGTTACCTTTGAAATCCATTGACTTGCATTTACAATGCCAGAGTGAAATTGAAATATTGCCATTTTCTTAAAACTTTGACAAGAGATTCGAAACAAGAAAGTATATCGAAAAATGTATCAGGCATGTTCGGAGCAAACTGTTAAAATAATACTGATTCAGCATCACTGCCTTGTGCTTTTGATACATCATTGCACAGCTTACAAAGCTTTGTCGCTCGGCCAACAACTCACCCGTTTCTTGATCATGAGAGTCATAGCACACTGAGATCAACTGTCACCTATTCGTTGAGGAAATTTTAGAAATCAACGCTGAAACTAATAGGCCTATGTGCTTCCGTTTTAATCTAGCCCCCTTGTCACAAAGCCACACGAATATGCGTAAAGTCATATTATATTTTTGTCGACTCACCGTTACCAACAGGTGCAGCATGGACTCAAACAATTTAAGATGGTATATTCAGGCATTTGCATGCAAGTTGACGTACTCAGTTCGAATAGGTTGCGGCATCAAATAAAAAACGTGGTTCTACACAATTTATAGTTCACTGTGATGTAAGTGTTCCGATGATAATCAATGATGATTTTTATGAAGTGGTGCGCGGTATACAGTATTTGAACAGTTATGAAAAGTAAGATATACTGTACCATATTATATCATACATATCATACATATCATATAATTTACATGCACACTGATCGGGAAGTAAGCTTACAGTTCGGTTAAAATGCGCACTTTTAGCTGTGCTTGAAAATTTCACTCTATCTATAGACCTGTGCGCCCGCGCTCTCGCTTGTGCTTTTGTGTTGTGCAATGATCAAAAACTTGCTTACATGGATTAGGTCTTCAGAATTTTGCTCAAAGGTCGAAGGAACCGTACCACCAATGTAACACTATATCCAAGACAAGTTGGTGATTGATGAAAGTTAAAACATGTTTGTCATAATGCACATCGTAAAATTTAAATGTTCCCGCTTATGTTGAAGTGATGTATCCCAGGTACTGTGCATGAAATACACTACTTGTTAACGAGAACGTTGCAAAGGCGCAGTTCCAACGACCGTACCCCCTTTTCTTAAAAATCAAACTGTATTTACAAAAAAAAATAAGTCATAGTGATTTGTCTTGTTTACTTTTCACGTTGTTTGCACAGATGTATATGTTTTAAGTACACGTACAATGCCTTGACATCCCTTGAAAGCCTACTGTCCGACCTGTGTCCGAATAACAGCTACGATTATGCATGAGATTTGCAGGATAAGCCATTTGATGAAGTGATTTCCATAGTTTCTGTCTGAATGATTGGCTTTAATACAGTAAGAAAGTCAACTCGGTCAGATGGCCGGGTAGATAACTTTGAAAAGCAGAAAAACACATTTTCATTGTCGATTGAAGAAACCTCTCATAAATAGCAAAGCGCTACTCAACAGGTTAGTATTTGAGATAATATTTGCGCACTTTTTATAAAGCTCAATATTAAATCATTCTTTTCATCTCACTGTATAAAAATTATTGCTACGTATAGGCATCCTTATTTTTTAACATTACTTTTTTGTACTTTTTTGTATAATTCTGATTTCAACTGCTAAATAATGGTAGATGATTTTTAAAAAAATACATTTAAAATGGTTTATGTATAGATAAGTCGGAATATGCAAACTTTACAGAAATTTGTTTGCCTTTTTATTCCATAATTAATCCCCTGACTGTGTAGGCATTAGCAAGGCCGGGCGGGAGTAAAAATAGGAAAAAGCATTTAAACTTTTGCTGAATATCAAAAGTTTAGAAGATCTAAATATTACTAATGAAATAACATACTGAGAGCTTATAGCTTACACTTTTATCCCAGAAAATATGTTCCGTGACTATAGTGCTTCCATAAGTAACATCGGCGATATTAAGCGACATGAACTTTTCGTGTCTCGTGAGACACTATGGAACGAGAGTCAGGAAAGTCAAAAACCAGAACTTTTGACACATAATCATATTTTCTGCACTACCGAACTCATACAGTCGTAGAAAGTTTATTAAATCAAGGCAAAACCAAAATTAATTGTGTTCCCGATCTCGACCAAGCTAGTATTGTCCAATAACGGCGCGGAACTGAATAAGAAACTGCAAAAGACAGTGCGAGTGGGAAACTTTTCACCATTGCGGAGTAAACATACATCCGAATGAAGAGATTATTTTCCTTTCTATCAATTACGTAGCAACAATGAACACTCAACTGTAAATGATACGGTCACTTGTTCAGGAATTGATGGGGATTTTCTTTGGTTATCGGTCTCGGTTACCCAGAATGCACTTTGGCATGCGAGGCTACTGGAAGCAGGGACCACACTCACCCCCACCCCCCGCAATTGCAATTAGCGTTAAAACTGTGTGTTATTGATTAAATCGTTCTTTATCAGCAGTTTCACATTTAAAAAGGACAAATCACATCCTTGAAGCAGGGAGAAAATTGTTGTAGCACCTATTTAAACTGAACTACGCTGCTGTGGTACCCTTACGTATAATGGAATCGTCCGAAGACTCGTACGTTTGATCATTTCCATTCCCGTCGCTCATGAAGATGGAGCTATGATGATGAATATCATTAGTCAGCTGTTCATCAAGTTTTCCTTTAATTTATCCAGTTCTGTTAGTCAGCTTTTACACTGCCATGTGTTTTACTTCACGGAGACAGAGTACTGCTCCTTTAAGAAGAAATTTTAAGCGTTCTTTCTTACGTGTTGGAAGTTGGAACATCCAAGGTGGTTTATCAAGAAAATGTGATGATGAAGATTTTCTATCAATTGTTAACCAATTTGATATCATGTGTATTCAAGAAACGTGGCTTTCGAAGACAAACACTTTTGCATTAGATAGCTATAGTTATTTTCGATCTGATAGAAGTTTACAACATAAACGTAGTAAACGTGCTGCTGGGGGATCTGTTGTTGTATTTAAGTCGTGCCTTAAGACAGGTATTCATAAGATAAATTCAAAAATTTCTGACTTGCTCTGGGTAAAATCTTGATAAGGATTTTTCTCATTGAGTAGTGATGTTTTTATGTGTTGTGTATATTTACCTCCACAAGGGTCTGTAATGCATGTAAATAATGATTATTTTGAAACTCTTCATTCTGAGATTCTTGAATTTTCTAGTTTGGGAGACATAATGTTAGTAGGAGACTTTAATGCCAGGACAGGTAATTTGCAAGATTATATTCAACATGATAACATAAATCACTGTCCTACACCTAATGATTATATTCCTGACTCTGTACACAATAGAATTTCAATGGATAATGGTAGTTGTAATATCAATTCCTTTGGGAGACAACTTATTGATCTTTGCATTCAAAACGGCTTACAGATTTTAAATGGTAGAACTGCAGGGGATCTTTATGGAAAACCAACTTGTTACAAGGGAAATGGATTTAGTACAGTAGATTATGGTATTGTTACAAAGAATTTGGTGAACCGTATAGATTATTTCAAAGTTTATGCTTTTACACATTTCTCTGATCATTGTCCAATAGGTTTTTCTATGAATATAAATAATATTGTGAAGCAGTCAGTTGATGTAGAATGTAAACCATGTTCAAGTAAATATTTGTGGAATGATAATGCTAAACAAGATTTCTTAAATACTCTGCAAAGTTCATCAATTCAAGAAGACTTTAGAAATTTTAATATTGCGTGTCATAGTTCCCATTCTTGTGATAATATTGTAAAAGTATTTGAAGGTATTATTCACAAAGTTTCAGATCGCTGTTTACGTAAGGTTACGCCGAAATTGAAAAAGAAGAAATCAAAACGTGTTTTTCAGCCTTGGTTTGATAAGTCTTGTTTTTCACTTCGTAAAGATCTTAAAGATTGCTGTAAATTGTTGAATCGCTACCCAAATGATCCACATATTAGAGGGAGATGTTTCACTCTAAAAAAAGAATACAAAAAATTGTTAAAATATAAACGGTTTAAGGCTTTGCGTAAATTAAAATCAGGGAAATCCCCAGGTGTCGATGGTATTTTGAATGAAATGCTAAAATATGGTGGTTCTTCCATACTTACTCCATTGTGTTCATTATTCAATGTCATCCTCAGATCAGGAACATTTCCTAATGCTTGGAAAAAAGCATATTTGGTCCCTGTGTTCAAATCAGGTGATACATGTGATCCGTCAAATTACAGAGGGATTTCTATAAATAGTTGCCTTGCAAAACTCTCTGTGTTGAATAATAGGCTTATAAACTTTCTTAATAGCAATGGTATTCTTTCACCATTTCAGTCTGGTTTCAGAGCAAAGAGGAGAACTGCAGATAATCTTCTTGTTTTGCGTTCTGCTATCGATCAACATGTCTATGCGAAATTTTCTCAGTCAAGCTGTAGTCCCAGTCGTAGGTACCTTTATTGTTGTTTTGTAGATTTTCAGAAAGCATTTGACAGGGTTTGGCGTACAGGTTTACTTTGGAAATTACAGAAATATGGCATTAATGGTAATTTTTATAGCTTAATTAAGTCCATGTACGACAACATTAAGTATTGTGTGAAAAGTAACAACTGCTTTACTGAAGAATTTGACTCCAATTTAGGAGTTAAGCAAGGGTGTAACTTAAGTCCAACTTTGTTTAATATTTTTATAAATGATCTTCCCAGTACATATGGTTCCAGTCAGGACTGTCCTATCAAACTTGGTAAACTCCTTATCAATTGTCTAATGTATGCTGATGATCTATTATTGATTTCAGAATCTGAAACAGGCTTACAAAGCTGCTTAGATAAACTTCATAGTTTTTGTCGTGAATGGAAATTGTCTATTAATATAAAGAAGACGAAAGTTATTGTGTTTAACAAAAGTAATCATCTTGTAAAAGGAGTTACACTCACTTACAATGGAGTGACTCTTGACTTAGTGAAAGAGTACTGTTACCTTGGTTTTGTCATTACCCCAAATGGTAAATTTAAAGGTAATTTTCATAATCTTAAATTGAAGGCAATGAAAGCTCTTTTCAGCCTTCGTAAGGGCCTTCAAAATGGTTCACTTTCTGTAAAAGTTGCATTATCACTCTTTGATAGTTTAATTGTTCCTATTATGACATATGGCTGTGAAATATGGGGACATGAAATTAATGACAAATGTAACTTTATTAATGATGTTAGTATATCTTATTATAGATTTATCCTAGGAGTCTCTAAACATGCACCGTCTGATGGTGTTGTTGGAGAGCTGGGTAGATATCCAATTCACTTTATGGTGATAAAGCACATGCTCAAATACTGGCATAGATTAGTTTTATCAGATGACATCTTACTGAGATCTGCTTATACATCCAGGTTGAATTCAGATTGGTCTAATTATATACAAAGCATTTTGAACTCTTACAGTGGGAGTGATATATGGTCTTGTGTTTGCAATATCAATTCCACAGTTAATAATGTATATGATAGTTTATGTGAAACTTATGATCAAACATGGTTGAGAAATATTCATAATGATACAAGGAAGTGTGGAATGCAGAGGAATAAGCTCCGATTTTACAGACTATTTAAGACAAAATTTGAATTTGAAAGTTACTTGCTAGATATAAGATCTTTTACCTATAGGAGGTGGCTGACAAAACTAAGAATTTCGGATCACAACCTACAAATAGAACTGGGTAGAAGGTCAATTCCAAAAGTTCCTGCAAATGAAAGATTCTGCAAGCATTGTAAGTCTTTAGTTGAGGATGAATTTCACTTTGTAATAGAATGTCCAAAATACAGAGCTTATCGAGATAGTCTATTTTCATCCACTAGTTTGTATAATCCTGGCTTTCTTGATTTGAATGATAGAGAAAAGTTCATGTATATCTTTACTCACGAAAACAAACTACCTCTTGCCAAATTTATTTCTTGTACGTTAGTTCCTCCTCCAGCAGCAGCTTCATCCAGTGTTTGCTGAGTTTTGTAATTTTTGCCTTTAACCGCACTCCTTGAGTGTGTTGTTGAGCAATAAAGTAAAGTAAAGTAAAGTAAAGTAATATCATGGTTTATAGGAAGGTAAAATACGCGTGGACAAGACCGGATAACGACACAAATCATCGGGCTAAATTCCAACATAGTACTGCACCTTTGAATAATGGTCCCTCCACAAATCAATGATGAATTTAATCAAGTTCTGATGTTTCTCCTTGGCACTGGTTCTGTGCCGATCCATATCCGGTATCCACAGGCGTGTTGTTTTTTGGGTAGTTTCTATAAGTGTAGTTTATTCTACGTTTCGACGTTCTCTTCCGTAGTGATTAGGCTACGGAAGAGAACGTCGAAACGTAGAACTACACTTATAGAAACTACCAAGAAAACATCACGCCTGTGCCGGTATCCTATAGGAAACTGCAGCTGCCAGTTAAGGATTTGCAATACTTGAATTGTTTACTGGATGTATCACTTCATAGAGAGTCAGAGACGCTGATCTGTCCAGGATGTGTTAGAAGAAATGAAGATAACACGAACTGGCCACCATAACCGAATTACGGTTGCAGTGAGAGAGTGCAAAACAAACGGCGCGGCGTGAACTCAAGTGTGGAGACCAAGCACGGTGACCTTCTCACTGTACGTGTGAGTACATTTTCTATGCGTGTACTTCTCATCGTCTGTAAACTCTACATTTGTCATCTGTTCAGCATTCCTTACATATATTCCACAGTTAGTTTTGGTCTTGTGCTCTCATGAAAGATTAGTTCGGGGGGGGGAGGGAGCTCGGAGAGTGTCTGTGTTTGCAGAAATAACAGTAAGGGTTATAAAAACAAAGCCAGTGTTAGCCCTTGGCAAGTATTGAGTAATTACCATAAACTGCAACAACAAAAAGTATTACTATGGACTAGACGCGATGTCTACTTTAGAGTGTCTATAAGTAGGATATTCTACGAAATGTGTGATTATCAGTTTTGTTAGTATTGCATTGGATTGTAACCGACTACATATACAATTTTTTAGTGGTTACTGAGAGATTAGGGCCGAAATTGTGTATCATAGTAATGGCGGAAAGTTTATAATTCAAGCCTGAAAATGCTGTGTGCACAAATTAGTTGTACGAGACTCAATTTTTTTATGAGTATGGCTTGTGTGGATAAAAAAAACATGCGTACATGCAGTTTAGTAGAAGAGATTTATGCAGTTTTCAATGTACTTACATATCTCTAATGTAATAATTTTTACAGCTAGGTTTCAACACAAAACTGACTGCACTTTGTGTCAAATTGAAACAGTTGACTGTCGTTATCAGATTTAGTTGTCTTCCAGTTTTTTATGCTAGCCTTTGACACTGAATATTTCATATCTTTAATATATTATTGTTGTAAAGCAATATATTGTTACGTGCAGAGAAAACGAACAAAAGGGTGAACTCAGCAGTTTACGTTTAAACAAAATTTATTACGAAAACAAAACTAATTGCTAAGTCAGGGACAGAGTACAAGCTTTAAAAGTGTACAGACTACTTATCTCAGCTGGGACGGCAAAGCTCCAGTCTCAGAGTTGTAACAGTCAGTCGGATGAATGAACAGTCCTTTGGCTTGCAGGCTTGAAGCTGCACAAAGTCCACAGTATAAATCCAGCGTTGACAGTGAAGGTCTTGAAAAGTCTTGAGAATGACTACTGCTGGAGTTAGTAACACACAAGAGACACGATCCCAAAAGTCTGACTGGAAGCTGTGCACGTCCCTTTTATAAAGGCATGTAAGAACAATCTAGAACTTTTATTGACATGCTAATTACTGTTCTAAAATTATCTCCCTTACACAACTAATCAACTTTCCAGAACATCCAAACATGACTAATTGAATTCAAGGTTGTGAGGTCATCAAGGGCAGTGACCTTGAGAATGTTCTAGACTAATTGAACTCAGGTCATGATGAGTGTGGGGGGAATGACCTACATAACACACCCCCTCTTCAAAAAAAAGAAAATTTTTCAAAGAAAAATCTTTCTTTTACAAATGTAATCTTGAAAAGGATTTAAGTACTCAAATTTTGTTTTACTCTAAAGTAAAGTTTCTTGAAAGTGAACAACAATAAAATTTCTTGAAAGTGAACAACAATAAACTCTAAATACGAGAGAGACAGTCTGCAATTAAATTGTCTCTGCCTTTGATATGTCTAATGTCAAGATTAAACTCCTGTAACATTAAACTCCATCTTAGCAATCTCTGATTTTTGCCTTTAAATTTCTGCAGAAAAACAAGAGGGTTGTGATCAATATAACCACTATTGGCTGATTTGAAGAAGTAACATAAACTTCAAAATGCTGTAAAGCTAATATCAAAGATAAACACCTCTTTTTCAATTGTAGAGTAGTTTCTCTGAGATTTGTTAAATTTGCGTGAAAATAGCAAACAGGATGATCTATACCATGACTATCCTCTTGCAATAAAACAGCACCAGCAGCCGTATCACTAGCATCTACAGCTAATTTGAATGGCAAAGTGAAATCTGGTGCAGACAACACTGGGGCACTTTGCAGTATGGCTTTAAGTGTATCAAATGCCTGTTGGCATTGCTCTGACCAAACAAACTTTACTTTCTTTTTAAGTAAGTTAGTCAAAGGCTCAGTAATTGTGGAGAAATTTGGACAGAATTTTCTGTAGTAACCAGCCATACCGAGAAAGCGCATCAGTTGTCGTTTGCAGTTTGGTATGGGAAAACTTGAAATGGCACTGATTTGGCATCAACAGGTTTTACCTCACCCTGTCCTACAGTATGTCCGAGGTAAGTTACCCTAGCCCAACCAACTCAGATTTGGCAAGGTTGACAGTCAACATTGCTTTGCTCAGTCTCTCAAAGAACTTCCGCATGAGCTTGATGTGTTCCTCCCAGGTGTCACTATACAGGACTACGTCGTCAACGTAAGCTGCACACCCGTCTAGCCCGGATATGACGTCGTTGATCATCCGTTGGAACGTTGCCGGAGAGTTCTTCATTCCGAATGGCATCACCTTGTACTGGAACAATCCGTCTGGTGTAACAAAGGCGGATATTTCACGAGCACGATCCGTCAGAGGGACTTGCCAAAATCCCTTCAGTAGGTCAAATTTTGTCACATACTTGGCTTTTCCCACTCGGTCGATGCAGTCATCAATCCTCGGGATTGGGAAAGTGTCTGTCTTTGTTAAAGTGTTGACCTTCCTAAAGTCCGTGCACATACGATAACTGTGATCTGATTTGGGAACAAGTATACACGGCGAACTCCAGTTACTTTTACTGGGTTCAATAAAGTCATTGTCCAGCAGGTATTTGACTTCTTCCTGGAGATATTTCGCTTTTGTTGGATTCAGTCTGTATGGATGTTGTTTTACAGGCTTACTGTCCCCAACATCAACGTCGTGATAGATGACGTTTGTCCTCGTTGGAACATCTTGAAACAGGTGTTTATATTCATGGAGCAGTTCTTCACCTGTTGTTGTTGTTCTGGCTGGAGGTGTGCCAACTTTGTAGACTCCAGCTTCTCCAGGATTTCTGAGTTCTGAAGCTTGACCGAGCCCAGCTTTGAGTTTAGAGTATTTTCACTCAAGTCAGTTTCAGTATCACTATCTTCATAATGGTTTGAACTGACTGCACTGACAGGCTGAGTTATAGTAGGATTATCCCTATCAAAATATGGCTTAAGCATATTTATGTGACATAGCTGTTTTTGTTTTCGCCTGTCAGGTGTTATATGATGTAATTTAAATCACTCAATTTCTTATCAATTAGGTATGGCCCAAAGTAACGAGCATGGAGTGGTTTGCCAGGAATTGGAAGTAGAACAAGAACTTTTTGACCTGGTTCAAACTTCCGTTTTGAGGTGTTTTATCGTATTTGATTTTCATTGACTGCTGAGATGACTCAAGATTTCTCTGGCTAATTCACATGCTTTAGAGAGTTTTGTACGAAAATCTGACACATATTGCAAAATATTCAGACAATCATCATCGTCTGATAGGAATTTCTCTTTAACGAGCTTAAGTGGGCCACGGACTGTATGTCCAAATACAAGCTCAAATGGGCTAAAACCAAGAGACTCCTGAATTGACTCTCTAACAGCAAAGAGCAAAAAATGAATTCCTTCATCCCACTGCTTCTCTGTGTCAAAACAGTAGGTCCTAATCATGTTTTCAAAGTTTGATGAAATCTCTCAAGAGCACCCTGACTTTCTGGATGATAGGCGGATGACCTATACTGTTTAATGCCTAGCTGATCCATTACTTGTTGAAAAATTCCAGACATAAAGTTGGAGCCTTGATCGGACTGGACACATTTAGGGAGGCCAAATAAAGTGAAAAATTGACTAAAGCTCTCACTATAGTCTTTGTGCTTTATATTTCTCAGTGGTATGGCTTCTGGGAACCGAGTTGATGTACACATAATTGTCAACATGTACTCATTTCCTGATCTTGTTTTTGGTAGGGGCCCAACACAGTCTATTAGTATCCTACTAAATGGTTCTTGAAATGCAGGAATTGGCTGTAAAGGGGCCTTTGGAATGGTCTGATTTGGCTTTCCTACCATTTGACATGTGTGACAAGTTTTACAGAAATGTGCTACATCCTGCCTGAGATTAGGCCAATAAAAGTGACTGAGAATTTTGTGATAAGTTTTCCTGACTCCTAAGTGACCAGCCCAGGGGGTTTCATGGGCCAGGCGCAATATTTCAGCACGATAGGGCTTTGGAACCACAATTTGATGTTTTATAGCCCAATCGTCATGAACCAAAACATCTGGAGGTCTCCATTTACGCATGAGAATACCAGATTTTGTATAATAGGAAACAGAGCTATCTGAAGTTTACCTTCATCATCTACCCTGTCAAACAAAGACAAAATATCTGGGTCTTTGTGTTGTTCTGCAATGAGATTTGATCTAGAAAATGTCTGACTTTGGTCAGCAGAAGTTTTACTGGAAGTTTCAAATCCACGAGGGATAACGGAATGATCCGTGTCAAACACCTGACTGAGAAAGGTGTCATTTAAGTCAACATCTGTGACATTATTTTTGAGAGTATTTTGATTCTCGGAAGTTTTCTTTGACATGGCTCGAGTAATTGCACACGAAGGAAAAGGGCCGGAATTTCTTCCTCTATTGGCTCTGGATTCTGATCTAAACTAGGATTATCAGTCACAAGTGGATTAGTAATGACCTTGTCCCCAGCAAGGTCGTTTCCAAGAAGAAGGTGAATCCCTTCAAAAGGCAAAAAAGGCCTAATACCTAAAGCCACAGGTCCAGAAACAAAGTCCGAAGACAATAGACATTATGGAGAGGAACAGGAATGTAGTCATTACAATCTACCCCCTTAATAAGAACTTTAGAACCTGAAAATGACTTTTCAGAAAACGGCAGGGTATCTGCCAACAAAAGAGACTGGGAAGCCCCGGTATCTCTTAAAATTTTGACAGGGGTAGCGAGAAGAAAATCACTAGAAAGTGATATAAAACCATCGTGAATAAATGGTTCGAAAATACCCATAATGCTATCTTGAGAAGAATTGACCTTGACCTCATTAATTGGGGATAAGAGGGGTTTAACCTCAGAAAATGTGTTGCACACATTATTAGACTCTAATTGAGTTGATGAAGAAATAAAGCCGGTGGGCTTAGATCCACTTTGACCACTTTGACCTTCACGTTTTCTTTTCAATTTGAAACACTCTGACATTAAATGGCCGTCTTTCTTACAATAATTACAAGAAAGTGTACCGAACTGTTTGTCAGAAGGAGATTGAGACTTGGGATCTGATGATGTGGAAGTGTTACTTGAACTCTGTGAACTGTTGTCATTTGATTTTCTACTGTCCTTTGAAAAATTCTTGGATGAAAAGGAGGAGTTAAATTTACCTGCATTGTTTCTGTATGAAAAGGACTGGGATGGTTTGCTGAGAAATGAAGATTTGTGGGTAAAGAATAATCATCGGCCAAACGTGCAGCAACCTCCAATGTATCTGCCTTTTGTTCATTGATAAACGTCTTGATGTCACTCCGAATGCACCTTTTAAATTCCTCAATCAAAACAAGCTGTCGTAATTTGTCATAATTCTGACTGACCTTTCCGAAGAACACCATCGATCAAACAGTTGTTCTTTTGTTCGAGCAAATTCAATGTAAGTTTGATCTTTCACCTTCTCACAATCCCTAAATTTCTGACGGTAAGCTTCAGGCACCAATTCATAGCCCTTGAGAATTAATTCCTTCACAGAATCATAATTTGAAGCCTGCTCTACTGACAACTGAATGTAAATTTCTCTGGCTTTACCCACCAAAGCACTCTGCAAAAGCATAGACCAGGACTCCTTAGGCCATTCAGACTCTGAGCAACTTTCTCAAAATGAAGGAAATATTTATCAACATCCTTTTCTTGGAAAGGGGGAACTAACCTGAAATGCTTAGTGATGTCAAACTTGTCTGAAGGGAAGAATTTTCCTGACTGTCCAAGCTCTAAACGTTTTATTTCTAACTGCAATCGGTGTTCTGCTAATTCTCTTTCCTTTTCTTTTTCCTCTCTTTCTTTCTCCCTTTGTCTTTCTTCCATTTGCAATTCTTTTTCTTTCATTTCCAATTCCCTCTCTTTCTGTCTTTCTTCCATTTCTAACTGCATTTGTATTTTTTCTTTTTCTAATGCCTGTCTCTCCTTTTCCATTTGTAATTCTTTTTCTTTCATTGTAATTCTTTTTCTTTTTCTAATGCCAATTTTTTAGCTCGAAATCTGCCTGTATTTCTAATTCCAATTTTTTGAGTTCGAAGGAAGACTCAGGCTCATAATCTTTTAAGGCAGACTCTTCAAAATGGCCAGAATTAACTAAATGTTTTGCAATCTTGAACTGTATTTCTCGCTTGCGCATAGATCTTTTGACATCTACTTTAAGGAAATTGGCCAGTGCTATGAGGTTGTCTTTTCTGAGGGAATTAAACGTGTCCTGATCAAGGTCATCCATAAATTCGTCTGGCTTGAATTCCGCCATGATTGAATTTCGCTGAGTTCACAGTATACAGTAGTTTTGAAAAGGTAGGCAAATTGTTGTCAAACGGCTCAAAATATTCGTCTCCGGACGAGCCCCCAATTTGTTACGTGCAGAGAAAACGAACAAAAGGGTGAACTCAGCAGTTTACGTTTAAACAAAATTTATTACGAAAACAAAACTAATTGCTAAGTCAGGGACAGAGTACAAGCTTTAAAAGTGTACAGACTACTTATCTCAGCTGGGACGGCAAAGCTCCAGTCTCAGAGTTGTAACAGTCAGTCGGATGAATGAACAGTCCTTTGGCTTGCAGGCTTGAAGCTGCACAAAGTCCACAGTATAAATCCAGCGTTGACAGTGAAGGTCTTGAAAAGTCTTGAGAATGACTACTGCTGGAGTTTAGTAACACACAAGAGACACGATCCCAAAAGTCTGACTGGAAGCTGTGCACGTCCCTTTTATAAAGGCATGTAAGAACAATCTAGAACTTTTATTGACATGCTAATTACTGTTCTAAAATTATCTCCCTTACACAACTAATCAACTTTCCAGAACATTCCAAACATGACTAATTGAATTCAAGGTTGTGAGGTCATCAAGGGCAGTGACCTTGAGAATGTTCTAGACTAATTGAACTCAGGTCATGATGAGTGTGGGGGGAATGACCTACATAACAATATATATGTATCAAAACTGATGTTCTGAATTTGCGGAAACTGCAGAAATACCAGTAAACATGGTAACAGTATGTTGGCAGTCTTGTCTGTTCATGACATGCTAAGCAGTATGTTGACAGTTGTTGACACGTTACTGGTAAAGAATTATAGCAGTTAACAGACCATAAAACTGACCCATTTTACTGAATTTGATCAAACTGTACAGACAAAATTGGTCAAAGTAGATATTTAAATATGGGTATTTTTTGGCCAACTGTTCACACTCTAGTGTTGATATTTTATTTTACTTTTTTGATATGATTCCATGAAAATCTGAAGAAAATGAATCCTGCGTCAAGATATGACCCAGGAAATGATTGACAGAAAGTAATAGCATTTCACTTGCTGGTAAGAAATGTACCTGACAGACAAAATATTTGAAATTTTGAACATCTCCATGTTTGGTTGGTGTTGTTACATTCTTAATCGGACTGTTTTTAATATGTGGTTTGTGTTGTTGACTTGCATTGTCATTTTTCTACTTTTTTCTGGAGAAGGCCACATGCTCTTGATTTTTTTTCTTTCCAGGGAAATGTGGTTCTGAGCAGCCAGACTACTGAAATTTCAATATGGCAAATTACAAGTTTTCTTACTTTTTTTGTACAGTGGCGTAGAGCATTGTGCAGACTTTCAGTCAAGACAATATAGTGGCAACTGAAGTTGCATTGCTTTTGCAAATTTAATACAAATTTAATCATCAAGCAAATCTTTAGTGATTTTTGAAATTTTTTAGATTTTTTTTGTTTCAAGATCTATAAGAGAGTGCCAGCACTAACTGTCACACTATGACATCATAACAAACCAGTGTTCCAGCCAGGAATTTCAAATCAGGGAATACAGTGTCCCACTAACGTTAGTTTTAGGGGACATTTTGCACATTTTTGGGACAACATGCGTCACTTGTCAATCAAATTGTGTCCTATTTTGTAACAAATTAGTTTCATAAAACAAAGTTCAAGTGTACAGGACTCCGTCGCCATGCTTGATTTTCAGGCAATTACATGTAATTTTAGCAGTATACTTTATCTGCCTCCAACCAGAGCTCAGTCAAACTACAAGTAAGTTATAATATCAAGTGCAACGTTTTAATTACTTCCAATCACAGCTCCAAGCCTCAAACTAATCGTGCAAAACAAACGTGGTCAGCAGTACCAAATATGGTACTTTCAGACTACACCCAACACAGTTGACTCACGGATGCACCCAAGGTGACCCGTGCATGAGAATGCGGGACAATGGGTTCTATTTTGGGGACATTGTCACAAGGGCACATCCTGGCTACATATACAACACTGCAAACTGACTTGACCTTCAATTAAGCCATACAAGTACCGTACATTACTCTTCTTCATATACAAACATGTATTAGACGATAGTTGAAATGGTAACAGCACCATGGCACATTTACAATGATCAACAAAGGGGAATACTTGCTTTTCTATCAAGCATTTTTGAATATTGACTGCAGTTGTTCTGTAGTGACTCTGATTTTTGAATTTAAGATAAATTGTAACTTTTTTCTAGTTTCGGAGAATTATTGCCATTTGGGCAAAAGTACCAGTATCTATAAATGGTGTACAAAGTCACAACTGGTAATGCAGCAATAGTGGTAATTGCCGTACCGGCATATCAGTGTAATAGTTTGGCATAAGCACAGTGATTCAATCACATATGAAATTGTGTAGTAGGTGTAAAATATCTGACAGTGTGCAATAGAGAAACAACATTACCATCATCACCATGCTTTCATCTTGCTCACAAAATGTACAGGCTGATAAATTCTGTTCATGTTTCTCTTATAATAATAATGCATTGTGGTATACCATGCCATATCTATCATGAGTACTGTTCTGTAAGTAGTAGATTTCTATTCAGACCTATATTTTATGGTCAACAATAACCATACGCAATCAATACATGTTGTGTTTCAAAATGGCTGTACATCAAGAAAGTGTGGAGACTTTCAACCCCCAACCCTCAAAAACTGAAAACAAAATTATTGAAATTCATTTGCTATAATTTATGCAAATACAAAGCCAGATCTCCTTGTAAAAAAAACTCACTTGTAATATTATGTTTGCCAATGTAATATTGCTTTGACCGAAATAACTAAAATCAGTACAGAAAACACATTATGATTAGAGAGGAAAAGTTAAAGTACTGTGTAGTGTGGCAAAAAATTTATGCTGAGGATTAAATGTAGAAATGTAGATATAAGTATACATATTGCAGAATACAACAAAATTACTTGTTCGTGTTCAATAGATTTCTGTTGTCGACCTTTTTGGTTAACTTGGTTTTACATATAGATGTATCCATTTAAGGTAGAGTGCATCTAAGGGAAAGAAATTTGTGCTTTCAAATTTTATCATATCTCTTCTGACTTACCACTTACCACTTTCAAAGCTCTTGATGAAAGAAAAGTTTTCATCATCTTAGTCTTTTGGAATTCTTAAATTTTAGTTTCCCCCATAGAGTTAACACAGGGCTGACGGCCATTTAAAAGTTTGTCTTAACCAGTTAGGTAATCAGGCAGTAATTATCTAGTAGCCTCTGGACTCTGTTTTCTCAATCCATACAACCTGAAAATGTGCGTTTTCAAGTAACTGTCATGACCTGTTCATGTAATGCAGTGTATTCCCTGCGTGTTCATTGAAAGGGACACTTTCTGCTCCACTCATCAAAATACGGTAGGGGGGCAAATTTGACATTTTAGGGGGCAGTCACTGTTGATGTCGATTTGCCTTCCTAGGAAGCACTTACCTGATATCATTTACGATCGTCACCAAGTTCGGTTGCATCGTCTATGTCTCATGCAGCACCCAAGTAACATTGACATCATAATGTTTGTGAGCTTGTAATGTGCTTGGCTGCTCTCCATCTTCTGTTGACTTGTCACACACAGGTTTTCCGACTCAAAAATTGGTGTATTTGTTCCCTTGGACACTATTTGGTCCTAATTTTGGGGTTTAAATCCATGAAAATATGCTCCAGCCGAATGGGTCACTTTTTCACAAAAAAATCTTTAAACATGGGCCGATTTTTATCCTAAAAACCCTACGCATGGGTCAATAACAAAGCAAATGTCCCATGCTTCAGGAAAACTGTCACGTGCAACAGAATAAAGGTGAAATTCCCTAACTTTGTAAAGCACATCCCTAACAGTGGGCCACATTTTCGGAATATACATGGGTTGAAAATACCAGAAGTAGGCCTACCCCTTCTGGGCACCAATCAAAAGATTGTGTTTCATTGTGATCAAGATCGATCGCCTAGCTAAACCTAGAATTTTCCATAATTATCATGATCGTTCTCTGCTTTCAAACTTTAAAACATGAACATCAAAATGCACTAGTATCCGTGGGGACTGAACAGCAAATACGTCGTTGGCTATTCTTTTCGTTGCGTACACTCCATGTCATGACAGGTGATATTTTGTCCTTTTTCTAAGGGAGTATTATGCCTAGAAACGACAGCAAATTCACAGTTTGCTACACTATACACTTGGGACACCCTAAAATATTTGGACATCTTTGCTGACTGTGTTTTGTGTGCGATTTCCGTGCAGTCAGTAACTTTTTCAGGGCACACAATGGTTCTAAATGCGCAATTTGTGCAAATGCGCAGTCATGAGAAAACCCTGGTAATGGCCTCTCCATTCCTCTTGACAGGTGTGTGCTTGATACAGTGAGGCTTGTGAATCTACATGGGAATGTTATTTGGCAGTAGCAAAACTCTATCCTGATTCCTGTAGAACACCTGGTCTGTGTCTCCCAGACAGCTCAAAAGATTCTCAAAGACAGTTGATAGATTGCATCAATATCAAAAATTCAAATTCATTCATCGATACAGTTGACATAAGTAGTAAATATAAACTTCAATACTTCAAATGATGTGTACTTACTCTGGTTATGTTGCCTCCACATTTCTTCCTCTTTGTGGTTCTGGCGTAAACTGCCTTTTTGTGCAAGTGAATGTCATGTGGTACAGTGTTAGCAGATATTGTTTTAAAAGGAATCTCCCCTGTTTAAAGCTGGATTATCGTAAGTTTATACAAATGTAAAAAAGTCTACTACTGATTGGACATGTCATGTTTGTCCCAGAATCCCATACTTTTATCATGTTTCAGGTGTTCATTGTCATTGAATCTTGCATATGATGTTTGTGAATATATAGCGACTAAACTTGAGTGGAAAATAAACAGAAGAAATGTTCTGTTTTTTTTGTCATGGAAACAATATGTTTCAAAAGTGTCTAACCTGAATGATCACTGACCCCTCATTGTAAATGTCATGAAACTGCCAATCATGATTATCCAAATTTATTATTATAATAATGTCCAAGCGATATTACTGTTTAGTGGTGCTGGTTGAAGCAACTATAGTGCAAAGAGGTTGCAGCCAAAATGTTCAGAGCAAGTTACCCTTTTTTCCATGGGCACAGTTTTTTCAGTCGCAACAAATAATGAAAATGACATATGCCATTTCAGGGAAATATGCATAAGCTATACAGTATACCTATGCCAACATCAATGGTGATTGTATCATCAGTTCAGTCTTCAGTATTGCCTAAGAAAATCCTATGGGAATGTGTCTGATTTGATTTTTGTTTAAGTGCTGCACTTTGGTTTTACCAAACGTGACTGGTGGTAGATATGTGTCTATTTTCATACATTTCAGACCATGGGCAATTGGTACATTGCTGAAATCCCTCTCTATATTAGCCATTTTGTTTGTTTGTGTCAATCACAGTCAGTTGATTCATGTGTTATATAAGAGTTACACTGTGAGGTAGCTGTATTGACATTATTTCTCTTACACACCACTGCTGAGAAAATGTACCGGTATACCTGATGGTATTTCAAAACTCTAGGATTTTGTCTAGGATAAGGAAATCTGATGACAATTGACTTAGCATTTTGAAAGGGAAGAATATTAAGAGTATTTGTGACTTCTCTCCCACTGATCCACTGTCATTAGTTTTTACAGTGGGCATATACATTCCTGATTTGTACAATGCAACATTTTAAAGGGCAAGTAATACTAACTTTTGATGAGTTTTTCACTATTTTTGTTTTTAATATCAACCATAATTTATTTTTTGGCTCCCCAAATCATGTTGAGATACACAGTATTCAGCTTGTCAACATGTGTGAACTGCATCGTTATTATTGACAAGTGACTTCTGGTCTGGACTAAAATTCAAATGTAAACAATAACAGTGCACTTATGCTATGTTGACAAGCTAAATAGTGGATTTTTCAACATCATTTCAGGTGTTGAATAAGAACATGCGATTGACATACAAAACATTTTTTTTTTTACATTTTCACATATGACAATTTTTTGCATAATTTAATAAGTTTGCAAATTTTCAACCCAATCAAAGCCAGAAAGATAGTAGATTTATTGACAATGTGTAAATCAAAAGAGATAATGAAAAGACTACTACAGCATCTGTTTCCATAGAAGTGCAGAATTAAAAACTGACAACTTGGAGTTGAATAAACCTGAATCACACATTTACAGTACCGTAGAGCTGCCTGTACTTTATAGAAATAATGGACGACACGCTGACCATTAACGTTTATTTATGGGCAAGGGTGAGAGGAAGGCAAAAAATTAACGGGCGAGGCTTGCCGATAAGTTACCAAGTTTACAATACCGGGGTATTTTTCATATTCACGGGCATGAAAACAGACCATTACTGTGTATTTGTGGGCAGTCACGTGGTACACCTCGACCAATCAAAATGCGATGGACAGGGCATGGTAATATAATGAAATTTAATAATCCTTGAGCATCACCACCATGTATGAAATAGATTTGAATAGTTTTAAAGGAGATGTATAAAATGTAAATGAAACAACTTTTGTTTTTTGAATATTGATGCATTAATGTTTTGATATTAAAGAAGTACAAATATTCCCTATAAATAATTTAGGTCAAAGTTGTTATTACCTGTCATGGTTTAGTGAGTGATATCACAAGACAAATTGTTGCTGTTACAGTGTTTTTGAATGGCTTCCCAGTTCAGCCCAGACATCTTCTATTCAGCAAATCATGGTGAATTTATAAAATAAGATGTCCTCATCTGTTTTTATATCTTCTGTTATTTGATGTCAACTTCTCAATGGCTGCAGATTACAACAATATGCACCGTTATCATATTTATCTATTTTCTTAATCTTTGAACAAAAAGAGAGGAATGGGCAACATGATTGAGTCAGGATCTTTTGTTCTGGGATGACCTTTGAATTTAAATTCAATATTTTGACCTACTTGTTCTTAGATTTTGTAATATGGCTTTATGTGAATGGAATAGATTTTGCTAGGTTTTGAAATGTCCCTATGAAGAGCTTATCAGGTAGCCATAAAAGACTAACAAAGATGCAGAATATATACTGTCATGTTGTGTTCCCAAACATTCGTTACCATCTGGGAGTTATTTTGTGTAAAATTTTTACTCTTAAACTTTTAATTGCCTCTCCAGACCTTGCCTGGACAAGTGGTACTCCAGATGTCCAAGATGAATACTAGTATTGAAAGACAGGAAAGCCTAGGCATTGAGTGAAGAAGCTCCAGATATAAAATGGTACAGTAAGTCTGTTGGTAAGTCTGCAATGAGGCACAGAACCACCGGCCTTCCTCATGATCAATGCCTATGAGTTAGGAGCATTCATAATGGTTTTATTCTTCAAGCTGGAGTGACTGCCTGATTGCTTTAGTCTAGAGATACTTTCTGATAATGGAAATACTATCAAAGTAAAGAGCGACCCCCCTGACCACTAATGTTATTTATTGGTGAGGACAAGAGGAAAGCCAAAAATTAACAGGCAAGGCTTGCTGAGCCTGTTAATTTTGGCTTTCCTCTCGCCTTAGCTCATAAATAAACGCTAATGGTCTGGGTAGTGTCTGTTATTTCCATTACATTATCAACAGGCCTAGGAAAACCTTCAAAATTTATGAAAATTTCCCATGAAAAAGACAACGTGTGTATTTATGGTCAGTCACGTGGTTCACCTCGACCAATTAAAATGTGATGGACAGGGCATGGTAATATCCTTCCTTATATTGGTAGCATATATTACGTAAGCTTTGATGATCACAGTTGACAAGTTCTCCTCTGTTGAAGTTTGTAAGTTAATTGAACCTGTAAGTTGTCTTTCAACATGTTGTGGTTCATTCTCATTAGGGAAACTTTAAAAATCATCAGAATCTTTTGTTATTGATGCCAATTCTGCAAGCTTTATGAGATTCTTGCCAAGTATCTGTACCACATTGACAAGGTAAAATATATATGTACACTTATGCTTTTTGTGATGAATGTAACCAATTGTGACCTAAAATTATATATGATAATTCTAATCACAGACTATTTCTGTAGGTATCAAAGAGAACAACCATAACTGAAGAGACCATCAATATTGAACCAGAGACTAATGAACCAAATTATGACCCAAAGATGGAATCCATCTCCTGGAGATTTTTTCTGGTCTACTATAACACCATATTGATAGCATTTGTAAGGTGAGTCAGGGATAGGAGTTGGTCATCTTTCAATCTAAATCTCAGTGTAGTGTGTGGCTATATTACATGCCTTGATCTGAGTGCAAACCAGTGCATTGATTTGAATATAGGAACATCCAGGGAGTAAACAGGCCCTTTGAATGATGTACTGACCATGACCACTTTCCATATTTACCTGGACCGGTGAAGCCCTTCGACGTTTTTGATGTCAGTGTAGACACTTAACAATAGATGTAAAATATCCATGTGCACACTGCTAGTTTGGCTTTCGTTAAAATCTGTTTGATGATGGTTGATAATGGTAAAATGCTTGAGAATGTCCTGCATGTAACTAAATGTCATATAGCATTAACTGTGAAGAGACATCATCACATGTAATAAAAATATTGTTGCCTGAATACATGAGTTTATATGCCCTCACAGCAGGAGACAGATTGTTTTATTTCCTCAAAGGAGATCTGGCTGTTCTATATTCCAGTTGTTCAGAGGTTCAGTTGTTGCTTAGAAGGCAGATCTAACAGTTTGTCTAATAATTTATAGTACATTAATTCTTTTACTGAAATACCCAATGACATCATGCATGTTACACATTTAGAAAATGACGTCCATTTGATATTTGATTCTATATTGACCTGTAGAGAGCTTTTATGAATTCCATGCTGGAGAAGTAGAGAGGGCAAGGGATCAAGTGAAGCATGGTACAGCAAATAAGCTAGCAATATCACTACCTGGACTTCATCCCTGTATAACTACCACCTGGTCCAGCCAAACTGGTTGTGTTGTTATTGTCTTGGTGCAAAGAAGTTGAACTGATGATACAAACTCATACATCTAGCTGGTGAGTTTAAAAGTTTTACCACCATACCTGTAGTACGTTACAACCCTATCATTTTTCTGCTGATGTGCAGCGTGCTCAGAAGGTTATTTCTGATTGGTCAGTTGTCACTATTCATAGCAACTTATTTAGGGAATCTGTTTGTATTATTCAATTATAACGGTATCCAATTGGATAACAACTTCAAAGAAGCTGCACATCAGCCTTCATTTTCTACTGCAGAGATATTCTAGGTCGTGCCATTGCGCAATTTGCACAATAAAATCTCAAATGGCCCTCATTTCACCGTTTGATGTGCCACTGAGGGTGCAACATTCTCTGAATCGTTCAGTCCAGCAGAGATCACGTTGTTCATACATGTACATTCGCGCAGTGAAGTAAGGGCTTCCCAATGGTCATCATCTCAGTCAAAGTGTGGCATGTGACATGATATTTTACTGTTAACTGGCATCATCCTTCAGCATTATGAGATATCAGTATGTAGATAAATATTGTCTATCATTTGTATGTCTGGCCATCAAAAGACCCTTCAAAAGCACTGCACATATAGCTTGCATGAAAATATTAATCTTTACGGCCCTGATACGGGTTTTGCGGACCGAGGTTGTACGGCGGAAGGGCCCGAGCGTGCGAGGGCCCGTA
This sequence comes from Ptychodera flava, assembly GCF_041260155.1. Lineage (NCBI taxonomy): Eukaryota > Metazoa > Hemichordata > Enteropneusta > Ptychoderidae > Ptychodera > Ptychodera flava. The sequence continues at coordinate 2,658,211 of NC_091932.1, read as the reverse complement.
CGCCGTACGACCGAGGTCCGCAAAACCCGTATCTGGGCCGTAAAGGTTTTATCATATACCTTATTGAACGGTTGTGATATGTTTCAGTATTTATCAATAAAATTTTGTTAAAGTTATGGGCGTAAATTAAAAAAAAACATGAGCCACGCAACTTTGCAGATTAATATGTACGATGTTGTCATTTGTGGAACGCATCACAAGCTTGTTCTATGCGAACGCCAATGTCACTACAGAATGAGCACAGATGAGTAGTTGATCCTGCTCGTTAAAATACACTTTCTCAGCAAAACATTGAGAGGAGACTATCAAGCACTTGTTTTAAACCAATTTTGATCGGAATAAGATTCGAACTGTCTACAATTTGCTTCAAAACTACGAGCGAAGCGCATAGAAACGGGTTCGAATCTCGCGCTGACGTGCTTTCGAATGGAATGTACGTGGATAGCAACGCGCGTAGCAACGACAACGAAAAAGTTCGAAAAAGCGCGCACACTACCTTATTTGGGCAAAGTGTGCCTGGGCGTGATACGGCAACTTATTACACACCTGTAAGAGTGCCTTTTCCCATAGGTTTACATGGGTACGTGAATCTAGGTATATAATAAAGTCTGGTAATATTATTGGTCAGAATATCAACACCTCAAAAATAAAAAGTAACTGGTCGGCGAGCCTTGATATTTGGTTTATTGGTACCTTAGGTAGATGTAATGGACAGTTTTGCTTTGTAGCAATATCTGTAATTGTCTATTTTCCATGTTTCTCGTATTCTCCTCTGTGGTAAAAAATGTCCTCAGAAAACTGTAACTTGATTTTTCTTGAAATGCGAATTTCAGTGTCCCACAGGTGTTGTTGTATATGAGTGCTGAAATTCTGTGTAAAAGTGAAATTGAAATTTTAGAATAGGTAACTGCCAAATACCTTCAACTATTCACCTTCACTTCTCTGTAGTCAAGTCTACAGTCTTCATATACAATAATGGGTTTGTTTCAATCATGCTGGTGAAAGGTAGTAATCTAGTGTCTGATGCTAAATTGAACAAACAGTCTAGGTATGCCAATAATGATTGCTGAATCATTTTTAGTCGGTGTCCGTGGGGACTTATAGGTTTGGTCATGTCCATGCGTCCGTGCGTGTGTGCGTCCCTCCGTTCACCCCAGATATCTCAGAGACGCCTGGAGCGATTTCGTTCAAACTTGGTACAAGGATAGTACCCTACCTCATACAGATGCACGTCGATTTGTTTTACAATGCAATCAAATTTGGCCGTGTCAGAGGACTTTTTAGTTTTCACCTCCATAGACTCCCATGTATAAGGCAGTCCATAGACTCCCATGTATAAGGCAGTCCATAGACTCCCATGTATAAGGCAGTCCATAGACTCCCATGTATAAGGAAGTCCATAGACTCCCATGTATAAGGCAGTCCATAGACTCCCATGTATAAGGCAGTCCATAGACTCCCATGTATAAGGCCAAGAAAAATAAAAATTTAGTTTCTCATCGTATTCATATTGCAAAAAGGATGCAGTGACACAGCTTTTAGTCCCCACAGATAAAGTCCAGGGGGCTCACAGATTGGGTCATGTCAGTCCGTGAGTCCATCCATGTGAGTCCATCCGTTCACGCAGATATCTCAGACACTTTGACAAAATGTCACGTGACCTTGGTGACCTTTGACCTCGAATATACATATTTGTCCATAACTTAGTAACCACAAGTGCTAAACCTTTCATATATGGTATGATGGGACACCCTATGACGCCACATATTGTACCTCATTAATTATGTGCATATCTAATTTTGAGCGAGCCAATAGAGCTAGAGGTCTGATTTTTGGTATATATGGATAACTTAGCAATACAATTTTTTTGACAAAATGTCACGTGACCTTGGTGACCTTTGACCTCAAATATACATATTTGTCCATAACTCAGTAATCACTAATGCTACACCCTTCATTTTGGTATGATGGGACACCTTATGACGCCACATATTGTACCTCATTAATTATGTGCATATCTAATTTTGAGCGAGCCAATAGAGCCAGAGGTCTGATTTTTGGTATGTAGGGATAACTTAGCAATACAATTTTTTTGACAAAATGTCACGTGACCTTGGTGACCTTTGACCTCAAATATACATATTTGTCCATAACTCAGTAACCACAGGTGCTACACCCTTCATATTTGGTATGATGGGACACCTTATGACGCCACATATTGTTCCTCATTAATTATGCACATTTCTAATTTTGAGCGAGCCAATAGAGCTAGAGGTCTGATTTTTGGTATGTAGGGATAACTTGGCAATACAATTTTTTTGACAAAATGTCACGTGACCTCGGTGACCTTTGACCTCAAATATACATATTTGTCCAAAACTCAGTAACCACAAGTGCTACACCCTTCATATTTGGTATGATGGGACACCTTATGACGCCACATATTGTACCTCATTAATTATGTGCATATCTAATTTTGAGCAAGTCAATAGAGGTAAATGTATGATTTTTGGTATATAGGGATAGACTATTTGATAGAAATTTTTTGACAAAATGTCATGTGACCTCAATAACCTTTTACCTTAAATACACGATTATGTCAATAAATAAGTAACCACAAGTGCTATGTCCTTTATATTTAGTAGGATGGGAGACCTTATGACAACACATGCTTTACCTCGTTAATTATGCCCATATATAATTGTGGGCAAGCCAATAGAGCTAGATGTCTGAATATATGGATTAATTAGCAATACAATGTTTTTTTTCAAAATGTCACGTGACCTTGATTGACTTTGACCTTGAATATGCATATATATGCATAACTCAGTAACCACAAGTTCTTTACGCTTCAATTTTGATAGGATATTAGACCTTAAGATGTCACATCTTGTACCTCATTTATTATGCACATATGTATTTCTTGGCTGGCCAATACAGCTAGAGGTCTGATCTTTTTTCCCGATTTAGAACCATAACTTAGACATGCCTCTTGTTTCAAATTGGGAACAATGACATAGACCATAGATCTGAACATATACACTCCAGTGATACTTCTTAATGACCTCATTTCCCTGCCCCATCAAGACTAATACTCCCATTACAAGTGGGGACTATGTCATTGTCAATGACTTGTTTACTTTCCCATTGTTAAGACCACTGTCCAACATTAAGTGCCATTGTTTTCTTCTACCAGCAAAATTTACCAGTCAGCCTCGTTAGTCACCCTTACTAATACCTGTATTTGGTGTACTTTTGCCTCAGACCAACTTATGAGGAATAGCCTTCCACATTCATATGAATGTTCTGACTGTGTCCATTACATACCCCGGGTATAAACAAACTTAAAGTATTCCTCTGCACTTTCACTGGAGTTGACAATTGTAGTTCACATACATTTCAAGAAACGATTGCCATCACAAAGAATTTACTCTCTGAATTTCAAAGCATACTCCACTTTGAAATCCACTGACATTACAATTAACTGTGTCTCATAAAGAGCACTTACTTTCAATCAATTTATCAATCTAGTCTTGTGTCGAACTGACAATACATAATGCATAATGAATTGTGCAGATTTAACAGATTGATTCCTTTCCCTGTTTTCACAGCTTAAAGGCTCAGTCTGGAAGGTGAAGACTCTACTCTACTGTCTTGAAGACTCCGATGTCAGTCTGGAAGGTGAAGAATCTACAGTCTTGAAGAATGAGTGATAACTCTACACCACGACAGCATTTTGAATTAAACATTACGGGATCAGAAGAAAACTGAAATTAATTTACATTCACAGTAAGTTCATTTGTTTGCCTGATAAATAAGTGTGATTATTTCATTAATAAATGCAATTTCTGTGTCAATGTATAGTGTTGAATGAATGCCTTGCCAAATAGTCTTGGAAACAAAGAAAACTCAAGGTCACTTGTGATGTCACAACTTAGATACTGTACTGTTAAAAGTGAAAATAGTTTGATACAAAAGGTACCATACATGTACTGGTACTCAACTGACACCAGTTTCTCATCATGCCTTCTGATACTGGTATCTAATATCTTCAATGTTCAGATATATGTTACAACTTCCAGATGCTAGATTTAAGCTGAGTATGTGAAAGTCATCCACTTGGTGTTTTGTTTTTATTTGCAGAGTCATCAGTCTGTTAATAACTGTTTTTAATAATGACATTCAGTAAAAAACAAAATGTATTGAGATTGTCACATTGACAACATGCTCTCAAGTTCCATTATTTAAGATACCGGTACACAGTAAGTGAGGCTACCCACAATTCTCCATGATCTATACACATGGAGATCACTCACTGAACTGCAGCAAATTTCTTCTATACACAGAACAGCTTGGTCCATATTTCAAATTCTGACAGCATAGTTTTTGATAATTATAATTTTCTGATTTCCCACTGTGAATAATGAGAAGATCAACGCCTTTTCTGCGGAGGTGAGAGCAATTTTGTAATTTTGTCGACAGATTTTTGACAGCCATACACAATATTTACAAGGAAACTGAGGGAATAGGTTGCATCTGTGTTGGCAAAGAAAGGGGTGTTCATATTTTTAATGTTCCTAACAAAGGAAATTTGCATGTTTGACAGGTGGTATGAGACCATCTTAGTTGCTGATAATCCTGACATTAAATTCTAATTTTAAATTGTTCAAACTTTGACTTGATAATATTGACATTTACCAATTGTGTTCTGCCTTTTAAAAAACTTGTAATGTGTATCCAGATATCAACCTTTCCTCCTATACCAAGGACTGTGGTTTATGGCAGAGAATTCCTTGATCCACTTTGTCAAATGATATTGCAAAGTCAAGCTAGACTATATCTATGTTATTTTAATTTTCAAGCTCAGATAAGATATTGTCATAGAGCTGCAATATCTGAGATAGAGAAGATCACCCAAATCTAAAGCCATGTTAAAAAACATTGAAAAGTTATTTTCATCCAAAAATTGACCAATCTTTGCCTCAGCACTCTTTCATACACTTTCAAATTTGTAGTCAATGATATTTGCACAATTGTTGCCTGTTTTAGAATTCCAGGTGTTTCACCCTTGTCTGAGGATTCTAGCAAAATGCTATAGATTGGGTATGCAAGGATGTTTCTGCAGTTTTTCAACGAAATTACTAGGAATGAATCAGATTATATTTCACCATTTACTTTGATGATATCTTTCCTCTCTAAAGTCAATATCTTCTAGCAGTGGTTTTGTCCTATTTAGCCCCTGGAATAAACTTGTAGGGTTATGTATCAATTTGCCCTCTTCTGGTATGCTGATAGTATTGGTTGGCTAACATTTCAGCTATTCCCCAAGTATCTGCTATCTGTGCACACATTGTTTCCATCAATGAAGGGCCAAGAGAAGCATTTGTTTTGGAAAATTTGGCAGCATAGGTGAAGAAGTGTTTTGGATTGCTTGTAAAAGTGTCCACTACTCTTTCTCCTGGAGGTCACAGTCTGTGCCATAGCTCTTTTTTCAGTTAAATTGAGCAAAAAATGGCTTTCCGTCTTGTTGATTGTTGTAAATTTTCCCAATTGTACCATATACCGGTAGTCCAGAGTAAGTGTTTTAATATTGTGATCCGAAAACACAGTTGACGTAACTTCATAGTAATGGGTCATACTTGTATAGTTGCCAAAGGCAAGATCCAAAATGTCTTCATTCCTGGATGGTTTTTGTATAAACTGAATCATGAACAAAGTGTTTGTGTAGTTTATCAGTAGATTTGCCTGTTCTATTTATCCCTGCTACTGGCCATTGGGGAAATTGAAATCCCCAAAATACAGTATATCAGGTACTGGAGATCCAACTTGGTGACTACATGTGGTATTTCATCCATTGTGTCATGGAAGGATTCTGTAGGACTGTTTGGTGAATGATAATCAGGTTTAGATTTATAACTTTTGTACCAATGACATGGCAGTAATAGTTTGAGTGTTGCAGTAATATGATACATGGTATAGAATCATACAAAATTACTCCACCATGTCAACATACCGGTACAGTTCTATCTCTCCTGTAGGGTTAAAATCCCTCAATTTTTATTTCACTGTAACATATATGTTGGCCAGCAAATTTACCGTATGTGTCAATCACCTTACAGTGTTGTAATATAATCTCAGAAATGCAGCTTGTTATATGGTCTACTGTAGACTAGGGACATAGAGGTGTTTGTCATTGATATTTGCATTCCAATTTTTGGCTGTTTATCATGATTTGAATTCTGGACAACAACATGTTTTACAATGTCTCACACATGGTATTGAAAAGACAGAAGCTGTAGCGTTTGGTAATTTTTTTCTCTATACTTGTTTTTCTTGTTAACTAAAGTTTCTTGTTCTACTCCCAATGTGAGTTGCAGTACACAGTATTCTACTCGTCTACTTTCATCATCCTGTGAATGTGTTGACTGAATTGTTATTATTGACAAGTGAATTTGAGACAATAAAATTCAAATATGAACAGTAAATAACAGTGCACTTTACACCCAGAGAAGCTGTGTTGATCAGCCGAACACAGGTGATTCAACATGCTTTTGAAAGTAGAATAAAATCTTGTGTTGACATACAAGCCAAAACAAAAATAATGAAAAAATATCTAAAATAATGACTACTGTCCTTTGACAAGATTATGAATATCATATTAAAGTATGCAAAAGTATTTAAAAATCTGCATATGAACATTTTATCATGGATGATATTCAGTTTATTTTTTTAATGACACACAACAAAATTGAAGTTGAATGGCAATTTTTGAAACAACTACTTTCTAAGACTCCATCTGTCTCTCATGGAATTGCTGGACAGTGGAAACCTAAAATGCTTCAGGCATGCCCTGCCTTTCATGTACCTCCTCAAAAACAAATTAATTTTCTGTCATATGTCATTTATCTTTGAAGAAAGGAATGAGCATATTTTGTTTTTAACTCCTTTTTTCTTTTTTTTTGTTTTTAGGACACAATCTGTAATCTCAAGGCTGGCAGCGAGTTAAAAAATGTGGTAAGTATTCTGGTACACCGTACAGCAAAGCTCTTGAGTTTCGCAAGACAGTCCTTATATTGATGACCAAAATAACACTCATCAGGATGCAAAGTTTTCACCATTTTGTAGCAAAATTTAAGGCAATAAAACAGTCAGTAGATGCTGGTTCCCCCTTAAGGTGAAGTACTACGAATTACGTCAAAATTAAGTTGTGGTGTCATTTTCTTGAAACTTTGCACAAATATTCTTGGAAGTTGTGCAAGTGCAAAAATAAAATAAAAAATGGGGGTCACCACGCTCGTTTCCATGGAAACGAACGTTAAAATGGCGTCTTAGAAATAATAAAAATGATATAATTCACTTAAACTAAAGAAAACAATTATAAAAAGCTTAGCAAATGAGTTAATTTTAATAAATACCAAGACTTAAGATCCATATCTATCGAATGTATAGTTTTCATGATGTTTTTACAGAAATTTTTACATAAGTATCGATTACAAAATGACGATATCGAAATTATATCACTACATAATTTTCGAACTTTCTTCCTGTCGTTTTGAATGGTGTCATTTTGACCAAACTTGGCGAATAAAATCCTGACATAATACCATTTAGTTTACACTTTTAATAAAAGGGTGTCACCATGCTACTTTTTACAATATCCCCAGGTGAATGGGTAATATGCGCCATGTAAATGGGAGAGAAATGTTAATTTTTCGCTCATATTGAATAAAAACCAGCTTCCTAGGGGGTCAAAATATGACAAGGTTATAGATCACATGTATTTCTAAGAGACTGGGTCAAAAAATTAGGTAAAAGCGCAATTTCAACAATGACAGATGATGTTAAATACATGCGCTACAAAGTAACCCATTTGCGACAGGCTGGAGTTAAATCTGCGCAGAAACGTTCTAAAGCGTGTGCGCGTCCGAATTCGTCGGCCTTTACCTTAACAGCATTCACAAATTCAAGCTCAGTGATCTACATGTTTGCCCAAAATGCTTTGCTCTTACAAGTCTCAGTTTATGCAGTTCTGTAAGTTGTTTGCCTCATTATAAACCACAAAATATGTACTTGCGTTTCTGATGAAATACTCTTCAATACAGTGAAATATGTATCTGTTGATGAAATGTTTTTATCTGAGTTTTGTTCCTGTTGACAAATATCTATCTTCTAAGCTACCTTTACTTACAAGAGCCCAGGCCATCTGTTGTGTTTTGCGCATGGATATCATGAGAGCTGTTAAACCCCAGGTCGAAAAGCCCCGGGATCGAGATTAACTATGATGTTAAAAAGATTATGAGTGTGTTCTGTCTTTTGTTCTCCTTTGAAATTGCAATCGTTCTATAAATATTTTGCTAGAACTTTTGGATTACATCCGCACCGGGCTTTAAGGTAGTATGTACGGTACATCAAAAGTGAAAGACTTGAACTATTGCTCAAACTTTCCTAAATGAAACTTTCTAACATTATTGAGGTTACGGTGTAAAGTTTGAACTAGCAAGACAATTTACCAAACATTTTGCAATATTTGAAATTCAAAATGGCTGCCATCCCTGTATTAACTCTAGGGGGGGGAATTAAATTTTGGAATTTTGAAAAACTAAGACGGTTACAGTTTTTGTTTCTTCATGAGCTTTAAAATGAACTCCAACAAGTGGTAGATCAGAAAAGAATTGTAAAAAATTTGATAGTTGATTATCTATCCCCAAGGTGAGTTCTACCTTGAACAATGCAAACAAAAATTAATTGATGCGAATGCTTCTATTTAGGTGAGAAGAGGAGCCCAAACTGCCAGGTGCCTTTGCATAGGAAGGTGCAGACGAACATAAAATAATGTGCCACATGGTCATCTAGTGATGGTGTAGCCAGGTGAGTCTGGTTGTTGTTGTTGATTGACTAGTATAAACATGACTTAGTGTGAGTTATGGAGTCAGTTGTTGCTACAGCAAAGAGCTGTCAGTGTTTGACAGTTGTTTTGAAGAGCTGACTAGACTGCTGCTTTTCAGCTTTGACACTCAACAATTTACAATGGAAATATTTTTATCGCATGAAATAAAATTGATATGTGATATGTCAAATAAGTGTTTTTCCAGGTGTCAAAGTGAACTTGTAATGAAGCTTGCTGGTCAACATGTCACCTTGTTTCCGATGATTTTTAGCAGAGGAACGTGGTTATTAAAGTTGTTGTCCATGAGTATTGAAAATACCAATATATTTGTATACGTTCACAATCTACCACTAGCACCGTAATCTTGTCAAAATTACACTTATATGAATGCTGGCTGTGCATTGTTTCAACCAGTATGAGTTGTCTCTGCAAGGTATGGTATTGTTATTGAGTCTGCCTTTGCATTGGAAGGTGCATGATCATACAAATATGTGCCACATAGTTGATAACATTTCAACATGTAGTGATAATGCTTGATACCTTGCAGGTCAGTCTTGGTATAGACGAGCATGTATTTGGAACAGAAACACACATGATCAGTCTGTATTGTGGTACCAGAACAACCACCTGTTGATCAAAGTAGTGCAGTAAACTCCATACTTGGAGGACCAATAATGTTAACTATACCAGTTTAACCCTTTGAGTGCCAAAATCAATTTTTGTTCCCTTTATAAAATATACCCCGGTCAGTTTTTTAGCTACTATAGACTATAGTCTATAGAAGCTATTGGGATGGGTATCCGTCCGGCGTCCGGCGTCAGTCTGTATGTATGTATGTATGTATGTATGTATGTATGTATGTATGTATGTATGTATGTATGTATGTCCGTTTGTGAGGCGTCCGTCCACTCAAATATCTTGAGAACCGCAGTACTTACTGATTTGATATTTGCTGTGTAGATGAAAAATATGATTTTGAGAAACTCATTTTTTTAATTTTTTGATATTGTTGAAAATAGGCAAATTAATGCCAAAAAAGGTGTTTTTGGTAAAAAATCTTCTTCTTCATAACCGCTGGTCAGACAGCTTTGTTATTTGGTATACAGGTCCCTAGGGATAACCCAACTTAGATTTGTTCAAATTGTGATGAAATATGCAAATGTGTATTTTAAAGGAATTTTTTGTCACTTTTGGTCAAAATTTGACTTACATTGTATGTAATTCTTGTACTGTATAAACCCTATCAATTCACCCAGAAAAAATAATATGATTTTAAATAATTGAATTAATTAGGAAATCATCAAAGCCAAAATAATTTTAGTGTGGAATTATCAGAAAGTACAACTTTTTTTTGACAGTTCATAGTGAATTGAGGATTAAAACATGTAAAGGCAACTTTCCTGAATCCCAACTTTGATATATTTTGAACCACCATTTATGTTATCTAAAAGAAATTGCTCATAATAGTTTGTCATGATAGGGTGGTCAAATAAATAGAGATAGAGAAAGTTCTAATTCCATTATGGTTGACTTGGTAAGGATAAAATAAGATTACCTTTTGAGGAAAAAAATAGAGTGGTCAATTAAAAGAGTGGTCAAAGTGATAGGGTTTTTATGGTAAAGCTGGGCTGTAAGATTCCTCATGTGCTATTTATAGCAATTATGCAATCTGTGTAAACAGTGCATTGAAAGTGTAACATGATTCCTTATCATGCTTTTGATGACCTTGAACTTCTTAAGTTTCAAACATTTGTCTCTTCAGTGTGCTTTCTCTGAGTACGCACAGTCTCAACTTATTCAACAGAACTTACTTACAATGTTAATTTGAAAGTTAAAATGTGCTTGGTTAATAGGATGAAAATACTGATATTAAAAGATAATCAGCTCAAGATTCTTTATAACCTGACAGATATGCTGTTTTTTTATGACGTAAATCTTGATTGAAGCAAGTCTTCTGTACTTTAATTAGAATGTAATTAACTCTCGTTTATTTGCTATTATAGACTAATATAGTCTGATGAAATATGCAAATCTGTATTTTTACAGAATTTTTTCCATTTTTGGTCAGACCATCCTGAAATGAGCTATCAAAGATATCCACCTTCTTCATCAATACGTGTGTCACAAAAGGTTATTCTCTACATAATACAGCAGAGCTCTGTCAACTGTTGAGTCGCTTGTTTTTTCAAAACCGCTGGTCAGACAGCTTTAATATTTGGTTACATGTCCCTAGGATGACCTTAGTGAGATAATTTCATACAGTCAGGATACCGGTATACTTAATTTTGTATCCATGTCTATAGTAGCTTCAGGGACTTTGGCCCTATGTTTTCAGACTTTTGCCAAAATTTGATAAAAAATTGTAGCGAATGAAATGTGATGGCCATTTGGTCCAAAATTATAAAAAAACTTCAGCAAAATTCATAAACATTGATAAAATGTTGCACTAAAATTTTGATGGGGAAAAAATTGAAGCCGTTTAAGCCATGACACTGGGTTTGCAAAGCCATCAATGTTTCTATGTTGTGTTCAATTGCTGTTCTGGCACAACCACTTGGCATGTTTGTCATTGGGCAAATTACTTCTGATCTGGGTTCAGATTCGCATATTGCACTAAAATATCAAGTTTAGGCCAGGAAGAAAAAGTAAATTGTTCATCGGAATCGCCGCTTCTACTTTGGCATATTTGGAATTTTTTTTTTGATCGCGGCAAATTCTTACTTCCGCATTACAAATATTTTAGTACTGCCTATGGTGGCACCCTACACTTTGTCGGGTTTTCGCGGGCACGGGATTTTGAATGAGACTTCCGACGTGTGGTCTTAGTTGACTGCCAACACGTTGTTGTGACGTCTGAATTTGGCGAATCACGGCGCAAAGTGGGTCAATTTGGCCAGAAATTTCCTCGTTTTGTAAAGGTTAGTACATGTCACATCATGAGTATTAATTTGATCGCCAACATTCAAAGTGATGGCCAACAGTTAGTTCCAAAGACGCTATTCAGTGTTTGTCCTGATATTACGTTCGGCGATTTATTCAACAAGATCGTGACAGCAGATGGACGGTGCATCCGATTGAATGAAAATTGCATCGAAAGTATAAAAATTTACGGCAATATCAAAACACATGGTTGCGTCGATGTTTAAGTATCATTTGAAGCTTGCTGTTTCTATTGTGGAGTACAAGATAGCCTTCTGAATGATGACTATATAACTTTACTCCGATCACAGTACAGTGTTGTTAGACCATTGTGTAAAATGTGTAGAGACAGTGGTAAAGAGGCCAAAACATGGAGCCAAAGTAAAATGAAAAAACTCAGATGCTAGGTCCCACCAGGACAATATTAAAGGACAATACTGAATTGTTTGATTTCAGTGATTTGCTGTACAATTCAGTTTTATTCTGAGAGAATGTTGAAATACTCAGAATATGTTGTGCAAACACTATGTTATTGTTGGGAAATATAGTATTGAATTCAGTTACCAGTATCAGTGTTTCTTGTCTGAGATATTTCTGGTAAAAGGGGAAACAATTATCTTGCCTTGTCTGCATCTGTGCAAAAATGCCAGAGAACCGCGTTTACCTTCGGCCTAAAAAAAATTTAAAAAAATTTTCGCTCGCCGCTCCTGGACTTGGTCCAAAAATACGATGAACAAGATTTTTTTTTCTCTGGCCTTACTATAAGTTTGCTGTTGCCAACTGATAGGCCTTATTTACAGTCAGTGAATGTGTAAGGCACATATTCATCTAAATTTTAAACATTATAAATCTTGTGTTATGGCAGGTGTCAAAATTGAGGTTCAGGTCAAATTGCAGAGCACTGAAACACACCTGTATCTTACACACAAATATCACTAATTTAAAATTGCCTGAAAAATATTTTACAGGCAAGAATAGATATCTAACCTATTGTGTAGCAAAGATCATGCGGATTGATCAAGTCAAGTAGTCAAAATTGCTGTTTCAAAATGGTACACTCAGACGTGGCTAATTCGCAACTCACTCATCGGTCTCAACATTCAAATGAAAATTATGTTTAGTCACATGCAAATGAAGGCTTGGCTGTTTGACTGACAGGTAGCTAAAAGTTAAATACTCCCATAAAAGGTGTACTTGTAGTAAAAAACCAAAGTAAGATTACAAGGCTCACTCCGTATACATTCTCACAAACAAGAGTTTTTTGCTTTACCATTAATACTAGAATTTAACTGATTTATTTATTTTTCAGTATTTAACACCTACTCCAAGTCACGACAGAACATCATCAGTATCTAAGCCAAATAAGAAGTCAACACAAAAACTATAGGAGATAACACCAGTCTAGCTACTGTTCTAGTCAACATCTACAATAGCCCATCACCATCATGTCTGTTCAAACAAAGAAAAAAAGGTAAAAAGTCCATTGCATTTTCTAAACCTCTTTAAGTGGCACTGTCTGTAAAAACCTGCAAAAGGTGGCCAAGGTCAAATTTTCAATTAAGACGAAACATATCACATATGATAGGGCATAGTTTAACTAAGAAGGAATGAATTTTAATTTTTGTTTAAACGGACCCATTTTGATGTTACAGGCCATGTCACGTGATATGGTGAGGACCTAATATTTTCTTACGTTTTCCCCTTTAAAAAGTTGAAAATTCTGTAAAAATGCAACATATTCACTATATTGTAGATTTTTAACTAACAAAAAGTGATGGTATAAGTATATATATTTGTCATGAGTAAGGTCCCCTCAGTACGTCCGCAACCTTATATTGACCTTTGACCCTTCCCTGCCGTAGAGGGCGCTCTAATGCCGGAGAAGTGAAATCTGAGCAAATTTCAGCATTAAAAACTTCCAATTTTATAAATCAAAAATGGTAACCCTTGTGCGAGATCCCGTAGTGACATATACATCATGTTACATAACATGACTAATGTTTTGTGAATCACTTTTAAAACTTGCGGGCAAACAATTATTTTTATGTTATGCTGTCATGAAAAGTTATGAAATATTGCTACTTTCTTATTTTGGTTTTTGCTAAAGCCTGTCTTAATCATTTATCAACAAGTTCGTTTTTTATACCATTGACAAAAAATAGACCCAAAAACATATTTTCAAATTTACAAACAACAAGAATAACAACAACAACACAAGTAGCAACTTCGTGACACGTTTTATTTGTACCATACGAATACATATACTCCGGGTATAAGGGTGACGAATTCATAAATTAATTTGTTCGTTATTATTTTCATCATCGGTTTATTGCTAACAATTTACTTTCGAAAAAATGGAATATGACATTTAACACACACAAAATTTAAACTCCAAACTAAACAAAATACGATGACACATTTCCTTGTAAGAAATGTAAGCTTGAAGTAGCATTGAGTACTACAAATAATGGTTAGACTTCTTGTATGTATTGACTGAAAGTCTGTCGCCTTGGAAAATATTTGACATTAGGAAGTGTTTAGATACAGCAAACAAGTAAGCACTGCTTCTACTACAATTATAAAAATATTTACCGTCATTGGAACTGCTAGTGGGATTCCTTGACGTTTGTAAGTGAACCCTTGCCAAAGATATCATCTTGTGCCATGCTTGTACAACTTTGCGACAACCTTCACACAAGTTTTAAAGGCAATACCTTAACTTGTTCAAGGTTTGACAAGGTTGTAAGACATCACAGTGAAAACTTACAATCTTGTACCATGCTTGTGATAATTAAATTGCAAGGTTTGTAACTTCAAGTTTGTCACAAGCACTTCACAAGCACTTCAGTCAAGCCAGGTTATTGCTGCAAATATGCATCAACACATGATTGACAGATTGCCCACTATTTCATTACCAGGGAGTATAGTGTGTACCATTGCACTTCGTGACCTGTCATATGCAAGCAACACAAAATTGATCTTTCATTTGTATTTTATATTCATTTATTTTCGTAACAGACAATCCTCTTGTTAAAAATAATAACTGGTATATAATTGACACTTCAGTTAAGCTGGCATAATTCGGCAACATTGCATGGATATAAGAGCGCATATACCGTAGTGACATTAATAATAGTAACCTTTGACAATTCGATTGGGTAAATCATGGTTGGATCGACAACTGAATTTTTGGAAAACAATTTTTAAAACAGGGACTTGTCTGTCTTGCAAGTTACACCTTGTATGTTCTACGAATGATACCAAAATGCAAGCAGTTTCGAACGAAATGTGCGTCTGTTATGGTCTGTACGGACACGTCGTAAACTTTTGTATACTGCAAATCTGTACCTTAAAAATATCGACTGATGAGAACTTTCATTGTAGAAACAGACAAGTAAATGTCAATGCATTCAATGTTTGGTATAAGCAAGGACCCGCTACTCCCTCCAAGCAGAGTAGTGGCTGTGCTCGAAGCTAGCTAAATATCACATCATTGTATTAGTAGGCCTATGCCATGGTACGTACATTCAGTCCCTCTAATCCACAGTGTGTGTCCCATCGATGTCGCTAACAAAATCTCGCCTTCTGATGACATGAATTGAGGTAAAAGGCTTTTGTCCATGTGTTCAGCGTTAGAATTATATTGCCGAGCACAAATTTGAGGTTTAGGATTACACTCCATCCCGAGCCGCTGTACGCAAATCAAATGCGCTACTTGCAACGTCAAACACGTCCTGTGTATCCAGCGACGAGGACCAGTCAACATGTTTACACTCTGAGGTCACGGTTCATCAAGTTCAGTTCGCGTATTGATATTGATTCTTCGTGCTGAAAGAATTTGTACTCTCTTTTTAGTCTTTCTGTGGTAAAAATAACCATTTTAATTAAACTAGTAAATTAAATGCTATATTAAGTATGATATATAACGGATTGGTGCAGATGTAGAGTCAATTCCAGCGTTTAAAATCGGAACTACATTATCAATCGCGTAATGATATATAGATATCACTTCCGTTAACGTCATCAGGCTTGATCGGCGCGAAGTTAGATTTTGGTACCATCGGCTGTGTACTTGTGATCAGGGAGTTATCTAGTGGACAATTTCGTGATCTTTCTATGGAATCGCCAGCCAAATGATATCACAGTGTTGGAAAAACGTGTATACAGTACCAGGGACAGACGGAGTTCTAATTTTGTGAACGCGAAAAGCAGTAAAGTTGCTGACTATAATATTTGTATGTACGTACAGCCACGGTCGTCGTGGAGGGACCGTGGTACAGCACGGAGACGGGAGACCTGCAACCGAAAATCTTCCAGCGTCTGCGAGCCGTTCACAAATGTAAGTCAATGTACCGTCCGTCTGTACATCGCTATTATGTTCTGTAATCCTTGTATTCCTATGTTTACCTACAGATAAATTTTCGTTGAGAACTGATTCATACTGAATTCACTTTCGTTTCACAACAGTTACAGTAACCATGGAGGTGGTACTACCTCCATGCAGTAACTAAGTGCTGAGATTTTGCAGATTGTCGCCGTCGTGTATGTAAACAACATACGGCGAGTTGTCCGTTGTCGGACATTAAATCATTAAACGATCGTGAATATTTATGCATTTTTCTGCATCAATTTTTCAACTTGACTCTGTCTCATTTTCAAATATTTATTGATTTCTTTCATGAAATTTACAATGTTTGGTCAAACGGTAAAAGACTTACACTCTTCCCTGAACGATTTGTATTTTTCAGAATGCATTGCTGGTTCTCTAATTAAAGCCTAAAAGGGACAAGAAATTCAGAGAACAGAAAGCCAAATCGCAGCCTTTGACAGTAATGTAAATATAATGAAACTTCTCAAGCCAAAAGAAAATATCTTGAAGACACTTATGTGGCATGAATGAACATGGCATATAAAATAAATTGTACCACAATTTGAATTTAACCTTTTTATTTCTCTGTTGTCTTTTTATTAAATAATAACTATTTGCGCTGACCATTGTTTCTCGTGAAACTGGTATTTCAGAGCTTAGTTGGATAAAAACACATCTTGTGCTGTCCACAGTCTGTCTTAAGATTTGTCAGGTTTTCATTGGCCATGTCTACAAGTGATTTTACAACTGTGTGTACACATCTGAGCTGAACTTGTTATATTTTTGGAGAAGATAAAAATTTTGAAACTTGTGGTACAATACAAGAAATTTTGCTGCCTCTTAATTGTGTCTCTTTGGTTTCAATATGTATTCAGTTTTCTTACTATTACTGATCCAGAGCTGACTGTTGTGGAATTATACCAACTTTTGAAGGCAATTTTGCATGTGTAATTTGCAGCAAATTTGCAGTAACATGGAAAATAATGTGCTGTATGGAGTTTGCGGGAATTTTCAGTAACATTGAAATTAATTTGGCGGAAGTTGCTGCAAGGATTGTGCCGCAAATTTGCTGCAAAGAGTTTGCAGCAACATTGCAGCAGGGAGTTTGCTGCATATTTGCAGCAAGTTCACAAGAAACCTAATTTGCATCTGAAAAATGAATCGCCGGCTTATTTGCAGAAAAAAGTTTGCTGCAAATTTACTGCAAAGCTTGCGGCAAATTTGAAGTAATAGTTTGCGAGAGGCCTAAAATTTTGGTAAGGTAATTGAAATTGAGATCTGTTGATGTGAGAGGTAAGTTTTAAGTCCAACGATGTACTTTGGATTTTGGGTAGGGTAGTTCAAATAGAGGTTTGGTGATGAGAGCCATATTCCAGCCATAATTGAGGACATACTTTGTGTACACATACTCTCTAGCATGTTGTTGTCTCATTCTTGATTGCTAAACCTACACTCGTAACACATACAATATTGGTTCTTTTAATAAATAATGAAGTCACTGTGTTATCAAATCAGTCAAATCTGGTTAATATCCCGCAAATGTGGCACTGAGTGCCTGTGGCATGATGACCCCAACTGGGCTCAATATAGTTGCCTATGGCAACGGGCAGCAATAATGCTGGCAATGAAGCAAAGGCTTATGGGTAATATACAACCTTGATACAACCTTTGATAGATGAATATACCAGCAGACACACATAGTGTTCCACAACCTTGTTAAAAGCTTGTAATTCTCAACCTTCCACTTTCCTGAACCTTTTGAATTGTTACAAGCTTGTAAGATTCAAACTTGTCCCACGCTTTTGTAAGTTTCATGTCAAGCGTGTTGACAAGCTTGTTAACACGGATGTGACAAGGTGGAGAGTCATATGGTCTGTACACTTGTCACAAAGTTGAAAACATAACTTGTCTAAAGTTTGTTACAAGATGATATCTTTGGCAAGGGAAGGCATAAAAAGCAAATAATACAAAGGTTTCTGTCACTATGGGGTCAAAGGTTAATGACATTACGTAACCATAGCTGCAACATGCAGTCCAACGTAAACAATAGACCCGCTTGCCGCAATCCGGAAGCAGCCGCCGGTGCACTCCGAGAAAATTGGTGAGTATTGGCATTTTTATCCATGATATTATCAATGAAAATAAATTCGACACACCAAACAGTTTTGTTTCTTTAGTTTTACAAACTTCGGAAGTGAAATTAAGCAATAAAATCAAGGCAAACTGCATCGGTCGAAACAGCGGGAATTTCAAATTGGTGATAGCGATCCCTTTGTGTTGACTTGACGTTTATTAATCTAAATTCTCGACCGCGGGTCATCCGAGTACTAGCGGTTTTTTACGTCATTTTTGCGTCACAGCACCGTGAAGGGGTTAGGATTTTTCAACCACCAAAACAATATTCAAAGTTTCAATATCCCTAAATGACATAACTTTTAGTTCTGCTTTTTCTACACAATTTCTGTATCATTCGCTCTTCTGTATCGTCTGATCTCTCATTCACCGCGCTCGTTTGCGTTTCACCTTCTGACGTCACTCCGCGGTCGAGAATATGAGTCAATGTCAGTCAATGTCATATTTCAGCTTGATGACTTGATGAATCCTAGCAATCTACTGCTATCTTGAATTGCTGTGACATTATCAGCAATCACTTTACCTGGAAACATGGAGGCAGTAGGGGAAACCCTGGCTAGCAATGCCCTGAGTGTCGAATGATTAGACCTACCGTCGCATCACATTATCAAATGCTGCGTATGAGAGCTTAGCCGTTCATGATTCGAAATAGGCGAGTGTGTACAAGTGTCTGAGAGAGGTACAAGCAGGGGAACGTAATTTTGTTTTATTCTCAATTCACAATAATTTCAGATCTACCTGTTGTCATGAAATGGATATCTCTGTCACAGCTGTGGGTTGTGATGGCGGCATTGCTGCCGGAAAAGCAAGTGAATGCCATGGATCGCTAACAGCCCTTGAATTGTGTACTCGAGACATCACTGCACATCTCAGAAGAGTTCGTCAGTCGAAAACTCTTGTCACTGAGTCTGAACTTATTCTCTTGCGAGCTGGTATCGACAATGATGACGTTTCTGTAGAAAATGTTTGCAACTATCATAGAGATACTCTTGGCACGCACTGTACAGTGAAAGTTTCATGTCAACATCCCCTCCAAGCAGTGTGTGAAATTAACTTGAAATGCATGCTGGTCCGAAGGACAAATAGCAGAAGGGAATCTGCTGGTCCTTCTTGATGTATGTTGGTCCAACAAAAAAAACTAACAAAAATCCCTTCAAAATGTACTTACTATTGAAAATAGCTAATAACATGGTACATTATCAGTCTCTCCTACTCTGGTGTGGTTATATAATATTAATACAATAAATGAACAAATATATATTTTAAAATTTAATTATTTTGCCCAATAATATATGCCATGACTAGAGGTAGGTATCACCAAGAACCAGATCCCTATGGGAAAAGTTTTTATAGTTCATTCCAAAATTAACATGGGGAAAAGTCTTTCAGTTTTCATTCCAAATTAATATGAGAAAAATTCTTTCAGTCCTCATTTCCAATTAACATGGGAAATAGTCTCAGTTTTCATTTCAAATAAACATGGGAAAAGTCTTTCAGTTTTCATCTCAAATCTCTACTACATTGGAACAAGTCTCCAGTCAGTTTCATTTACACCATCAGCTATTTCAAAGAGATCATGGGCAATATCATCCTCAGAGCAGCTAGAGTCTCCAAACTCAAAGTCAGATCCATAGTCTGATTCTACATCAGTGTCCCGATCTGCACACTCAGTAGCAACTGCATTTGCAGCATCTGCCTCCTTTTGCACAGTTTCCTGTTCTTGAGTAGATGCAGATGCAGTGACTGTCACGGCATCTGTCAGAAACTCCTCTTTACGTCGAGTGAAGCCATCAAGACAAAGTCTATTGATGGACGGTTATTGATACATATGGCATGGGCATTACGGGACAGATACTGAGATAGCAGAGTTTTGTGAAGACCGCACTGTTCATTTTTACAGTGTTGCCTCAGCTTTGGCGCATTACGGTTCTTAGCGTGTTCCACGGCGATTTTATGAAACTCTGACTGACTGTGTGAGGCTAAATTTGAGTGTCTAAAGTTGTTAGTTCCAACCACAAACGAACCCTTACAATAAGTTGAGAAAACAGACTTACAAGATATGCGGCTACCTTACGGGCAGAGAGATCACCGTATGCTCGTCGGCATGGCATGCAGTACATACATCTTCGATTTATCAAATAACAACCAGTCGCGGAATTCATTCTGCCATGAATGCTGAAAAGATCGCGGTTTTCGTCTTTCTCGATCAGGCAAAAAATAAATAAATAAATAAATTGTGCTGTTCCGATAACATGGTTTTCAAAAATAAGGTAGGTTGGTCTGCAGGGATTTTTTTCCAATTCAATATTTTATTTTCAAATATGTATTTTTCAGGGGTTCAGGGCGTCAAACACTGGCCAAAACATTTTCATACATATAAAAGGAATAAACATAAAAGACGTCCTTGTTCAAGTAAAAATCAAATGCCAAGTATTACGAACACTTGATTTTACGGGTTTTTTTCTTTCTTTTTTTACTTACGTGTTTACGTAGCTCTAAGAAGTGTAGGGTCAGCAGGCAAAAAATAGGGTAGGTCGGGTTATCGGAACAGCACAATTTTTTTTCTTTGGCCTCATATTTCCTTCGTGCCTGTTGCTTCTCCTTGTCGTTTGTTTTTGTATTTTTGGGGGGGGGCCTCACACCCTTCAAAAACACGCCACATATTGGTAGGGTGATCCGAAACAGCGTAGTCAAGTCGCGCGAGTGTGACAGCAGACTTGCAAGACCTATGACCTTTCTAACAAACTTTCTTAGTATCAAGAATTGTGATAAGTCAAAATAATACCCTGCCCGTGAAATTGGCCAATTGCGTGCGTTATTTTAAAAAGTTTTAGCTGTCGCGGCTGTCGTTCTACGTTCGAAGATTTTGTAATTCGTTACGTACTGCTGTAGGAAAACTAGGAAAACACTCATGCAAGCAGGGATCGGACCGACAAATAGTTGGATACATAGCCAAACAAATTCGGTTTTCAAAATTATTATGTGAATTTTGCGGACCAGTGGTCTGGAAAAACTGCTGGTCCGTCGGGGATTCTGTTGGTCTCGGACCAGCTGACCAGTGTTAATTTCGCACGCTGCCTCCAAGGTGTGCGAGTATCAAAGAAAACGTGTGATCGAACGATTGGCGTTGATATGGTGATGCAAATAAGATTCGCCTGGGTTGTACATGTTCTGTTTGGTAGTGGTGAGTACCAGAGAACTAATACTCAAAATAAAATCCATGAGTATCGTAGTACTTAATTTTCATAAATATCCTGTATATTTTTCTCTGCAGTTTTTGTTCACCAACCATCAAAGATGGAAAAACATTATATTTTGCCGATTTTTTAAATGTGAGCTCCTTTGAGTGATAAGGGCAAGGTACAAAATAAGCGATGCGAATTTAGAGTTTTATAACAGCGTTTTCGTATAGCTTTCCGTTGTAAAATACTCCACACACTAGCAAGTAGGCCAAACACAGTTCTGTTAAGTTTTGTCTCGCACAGGTAGATGTATTAGCCCTGTGAATTTTTACATTTTTATTTTTTTATTTTTTTATCAGGAGTATGCAGGAAAAGTCTTGAAGCTCATTCCAGTCGGAATAAACTTTTGTTGAAACTTTCAGAATAAATTATAGGGGATATTTGAAAGAAAATAAGGCTAAAGATTAGGGGGTCACAACGTAAATTTTTAAGGTAGAAGAAGTCAAATATAGACTATATGAATGTTTTTATAGCGTTTAATGATGCCCGCTAGTTCGGTTGCCATGGTAACAAATTATGATATTGTATGGGAATATCATGGGTGTATATAACAAACAATAATGTCTTATTATAAACCGCATCATAAACAACAGAGCGAAATTAAAAGCTACTATTCAAATTCCAACTTACTCTAAAAGTTCCACTGTTAGTGCGTTATTACACAGCGTAGGGCATATTCTGCTCGTATGCACTCACTGTCTTTATGATAAAACACTGCAAAATGCTGCCATGACTTCTTTATATGATTTAGTCTCCCATAATTGGACTGCTTGAATCATATTTGCAAGTGATAAATGGTGGCGATAGAAATGTGTACACAAACATCGACAGAAAGTGTTGTTTTGGCATACCGGAAATGAGCTGTGACATACTGCGCAGAACTATGCGCAAAATTCAAAAATAACGGAGGTGCAGTATACGTTAAGACTTAATACACATTGGATTCTTCCAAAATGTGTTATAATATTGTATTGTGTTCGATGACATAAGGTTGTATGTTTGTGAACACTAAAATACTCCTGTTCGCCAAATACTGGTTTCCCCATAGATCCCCAATAAAATCAAGCATTTCTGTTGGTTTAACAGTGACCTTTGACCTTTGCCCTTAACTGAAATTTAGTGCCATATCGAATAAATAACACAATTATTTTTTGTGACGTGTGTAATATTTATTCATGTTAACAACTATGCATGCAGCAGTATGATTGGTATAATATAATTTAACTAATTGTATAATTATTGCAAGAATTTACAAAAACATTAATAATTTCAATCATTTTTACTAGTCTGATCGATATCAATGGAAACAGAAATAAAGGCAGTACAAGGAAATTTAACAACTAAAATGTACATATTTTAAGAATAATAACATATGAGCACTATCCATTCCGACAGGGACACGCGGGATTGTGCTAGAATCAGTGAAAATCATTGAAAATGACGAGAAAACGCCATTTTTAGGAGTGTTGCCATGGCAACAAACCTTGCAAAATTAATATGATTTTTAATATTTTTGATAGAACTGAAAATGATGTTTCATAGTATACAAGATATCACAATTAAATTTAGTTTTTCTCCACTAAACAGTTTTTTTAAAAACGGGAAGGCTTAGCAAATATTTCCAATTTTCTATAATTTTAAAATAAAATTAAAGCAAAAAACAATGAGTGCCCGCACGTTTTTAATCGGATTATTAGACATCGGTCATGGGTTAAAGTAAATATTATATCAACTTATTACGGTCCCGCTTCCTTTTTGAGTTAAACACGTTTGAATTTGAGAAGTTTTCTCTCTTTCCACAAATCCGAAAAACATGGCCACTTGAGGGCGCTATCACGAATCTAAGATGGGTCAAAGGTCAAATTATACCCATTGTCTTAATTGACTTGACCATTCGCGTAACTATTTTTCTGTACTTGTACAATTGAAAAATTAGACAAGACAAGTAATGATTGGTTAAATATTGGTATATTTGTTATATAGAAATGTTGTTTTTGACCGTTTGATGTAAAATTTGCGCCATTGACGTCTTATTTTTCAAACGCTGTTACTATGGTAACAGAAGGTAGCACAACAAAATTATTATAACTGGTACTTTAGTTAGATCATGGCCTTCCTTTTTGTATATAATTTATATGTTTTCGAAATTTACCCTTGCCACCTCATATAGGGGCTCTGCAGGTTTTTACAGACAGTGCCTCTTAAATGCTATAATTTTGCCCACCAAAATTCTAGTGCAATAGTTTACCTATTTTTATGATTTTTATCTGTATTTTTTTAAAAATTTGCACTAAATTGTCATTACTCTTTATCGGCTACAATTTGTAAACAAACCTTTGGAAAAAGTGAAGAAAAATGTCAGGATTTGAAAAGAAAATTTTCTATGTTATATTTTATACAGTCGAGAGATAAAAATTGACTTTGGCACTCAGTAATGACCCTTTATGCCCTGCCA
This sequence comes from Ptychodera flava, assembly GCF_041260155.1. Classification (NCBI taxonomy): domain Eukaryota; kingdom Metazoa; phylum Hemichordata; class Enteropneusta; family Ptychoderidae; genus Ptychodera; species Ptychodera flava. The sequence goes on along the minus strand of NC_091932.1, from coordinate 2,634,206 downwards.
TGTTATGTCAGGTGAATGTTTTGTTCCCTATTGATGTGTGAATTTTCAGTGAGTGTATGTTTGAGTGAGTTGGCTGTGTGAACTGGTCAGAGTAGGTGATGTGAGTGATGTATGGTTGAACCAGTCATGTGAGAAATGGACTGATATGTAACATATTGTAATATGTTTCAAGGAGGGAGATAATGAGAATGGTGGGAAGCAGAAGTCAAAAGGACTTGTGATTGATTTGATTTAACTGAATGATTAGAGAGAGATGATACCTAGAGAAGATGAGGATGCAAAACTTAGATTAATTGTTGACTCAAGATTTAGATAACTTTACAGATAAAGATATAGCTAATGGAAAATCAGCGGTGACAAAGAGAATGTTTGCTGCCAAGAGATGATGCTGGTCATTTTATGTCATTTTTATTACAGTTAATTGTAGTTTTTCTGAATTTTCATTTTAACAGGCTAATGATCTTGACTGTGCAACCCAGAGCTGTTCAGACAATGTTGGATTATCAGTGTGTATGTCAAAGGTCAACCCAGTTGAATGCACAGTGTACCCTTTCAGGTAAGCTTTGCTCATAGCTTATTGACATGCTTGAGTGAGTACAATTTAAGATCTAATAATTCTAATGATCACATTCATTTCCTCTGGTCATCAAAAACTTTAACAGTGAGATGAATATGACTTTACAAAGAATACTGATGTGTTGTCAGTTAAGTAGTGTCATTTATTTATTTATTTATTTATTTATTTGTCACATTTCTTGTAAAGTTCCATTGTCTTTACTATACTTGTTGATGTAATTCTTTATCCTATGAAACAAAAATACAAATCTTGATTTACAAAAATACATAAGCTTAGAACAGGAACTGCACTTGAACTTAATCTTTAACATCACAAAATTGAAGTTTTCTTTTCGTCAGATCAAATGAAAGATTGGCATTTCATAGTATAGATCAGCTACTCAATACTATCACCTTCCATAATACTGCTGTATGTTAAGGTAAATGTTTCTGGCAACAAAGTGACTATTACATGGCTTTCTTAGTAAAGTTGTCATCTTTAGATCCAAGAGAGTCTTATCAATATCTTTGCAGTGAATATCATATACAGAAATTCTACTTGGACATGAACAATGAAATTCTCATTCCTCTCCATAAGAGCATGGAGGATACCATAAACCAGCCACAGGTTGACACTATGGTGAATTTTGCATTGCTGTGATCAGCTTTTGAAAATTACAGTTAAAGTACTGCAATACCCACAGTTCAGTTTAGCTTCACAAAATTATGTTCTTTGTTTGAGAGGTCTGGGCTTTTAGTACAGTTGAAATCTATATTATGTATGAAATGTTTTACAGGACATGGGTATATTATTAAATTAGTTTGATAATATTATGACATTGTTTTCAGTATGTTTGAAAGTGAAGGCAATTTGTAATGAATTGCCAACTCACAAGAGCATTTAATGTAGTTTCTGGATCACTATATGACATTTTACAATCATGGTTTGGTCAATTCAAATTCTAGTAGAGCTGGCATTTGCTTCAGTCAACAATTGTCATTGAGGATATCATCAAACCTACTATGTAAATGGAAAGGAAATATTTTTGTCACTGGAAAAGCATTTTGTTTACTAGAATTTCTTAAAAGACCTCACTGTTCAACTTGCCTTCATGAAATTGTTTCCCAAATTTATCTATGCTAAATATTGCAGCACAGCCATGAACTCAGAGCAAACACTTCACATTGGGATATTGGTGCTGGATTATGGATAGCTTTAGAAATGAAGTATACATCATAGATTGCACATAATTTGAAGGCAGAGATGATTTTAAGTTGTCAATTTATTTGCATACTAGACTTTTTGCATTGAAACTCATGAATTAAACAAAATATTTATTTCAGAAATCATGCATAAGACCTTTGATCATTCCGTAGTCATTTCATAAATTAAGTGATTTTGATCACCATGGTAACCTTTAAAGCATGAAAGAGTGACCCAAAATTATCCCTTATTCTTTGATGTTTTTTCCCTTACAGATCTTCCTCACATAATAGCAGTGGTACGTGATGACTTTGAGATCTCTTCCAAAGGTTCATGACAGACACAGGGAATACAGACACACAGAGAGATGGTTAATAGCTACTGATGTTCAAATGAAAGTTGATCCAAAAGGAAAAATGTAAAATAGCCACTTAAAACTGATCATGGCGTTGATATGGATTTAATTGTACAATATGTTGAAATTTGCATCACCGAAACACATCATGATCTCTGAGTCAACTACAAAATTGATCAAAATCTGATGTTGCTTCTCTTCCAGCAAAACAATGCTAGGATAAGACACAATGCAGCTCTTACCAATTTCATTTGTAGGTCCTATAATTATTGAGTGTGTTCAATCATCCTTTCTTTGAGGAAATATTGATCCAGGAATTCAACAATAGTGTGAACTTACTTTCCTAACTGTCATATACATTCAAAAAAAATTCATTCAAACTTCCTTAAAATTGTTATTGCCCAGATAAATATTGACAATGCATTGAACACTCTACAGGTCATCACCAGCGAATGTTTCGCCATACAATACTATCATTTTCACACAAAGCTGTGTCGATCATTGTCAACTCTCACAAAAAACAGTTTGTTGAAAACATTTCCAAGATGTTTTCAATACCATTTGCAATTCAAAAGCTGACTTCATTTCACTTTAACTGTAGGACATGGAAATGACATATCAGCTTCATGGATGAAGTCATTGTCTTTGGGATCAGTAGCTGATTCATGTGGTTGTCCAGAAGGTGATGGTTACCATGACACCATGTGGTTATGCCCAGAAGGTCATGGTTACCATGACACCATGTGGTTATGCCCAGAAGGTGACAGTTACCATGACATCATGTGGTTATGTCCAGAAGGTGACGGTTACCATGACACCATGTGGTTTTGTCCAGAAGGTGACGGTTACCATGACACCATGTGGTTCTGTCCAGAAGGTGACGGTTACCATGACACCATGTGGTTTTGTCCAGAAGGTGACGGTTACCATGACACCATGTGGTTATGCCCAGAAGGTCATGGTTACTGGTATGATGCTGAGTGACCCAATAGTTTGTGGTAGGTTAAAGGCATTTATTACTTGTGTCTTATATCAAACACCACATGCTTATAGGATTCAATGGTAACTGGATGGTGATAGGGGGGACTCATAGTCATCATTTGACTGAAACTGATCTGAAACTATTTTCAACTTGATAACTTCAGGATTTTAAAATAATCAAACTACATAATTGACACCATTTTTCATGCTCCAATCACCAACCATTGTTTCAAAGCTGCAGATGACACTTAACATACGGTCATGTGAGCTGGCAATTTATCTGACACTCTTTCCCTAGGGAAACTAGATGGATCTATTTTGTCGTCACATTACATGCTCTGGTGAATCATGACATGGAATGAGCATGTGGTGTGTGAGATTATATACTCTTAAAGTCCTCAAGGCTATAATTATACTAATGTAGACACAAATTCCATCAATACCCTTTCATACCATACAGACAATAGAAATGCCTCATTAAATAGTAACAACATTCACAAAAAAACTTTCAGTAGTTTCTCAAAAGCTCAATTATACCCAAATGGTGACCAGCTTGTTTTAACCCTTTGGGCGCCGAAGTCAATTTTTGTTGCCCTTATAAAATTATACCCCAGTCAATTTTTGTCAGATTTTTGCCAAAACTTTGATACAAAACTCTGGCTGATGAAATATTGTGTTCATTTTGTCCAAAATTATTAGAAAAATTACAGAAAAGTTCATGAAAATTGGTAAAATGTTGCACTAAAAGTTTGGTGGGAAAAAATTAAACACTCAAAGGGTTAATGTTGTGTTTGTCAGAAGCAGTCTTTGAATACTAGTGTTCAGCTGTTTCAGCTGTGCAGAATTCACTGCTTTTCACCAAAAACTAAAACAGCAAGAGCGTTACCTACCACTAGGTGGTCTGTTCAAGTCTTTTAGACATTTTAATTAGTTCATCCTGTGTACATGTGAAGTGATCCAACTTTTGACATGAATATGTTTTTAAAATTCTTCCTGCTCTACATTAAACATTCTGCACCTTTGGCATTAACCATGTAAAGTACCTTCACTATTCTTTTCTGATTGATCTGTGCCGATCCCTTCCATATATTTACCTTTTTTGCAGTTTATTACATTCTCCAAAACAAAAACATGTCCTCCGCTATGGCCCTCATTTGTGCTAGCACACTCTGTACTCTTCCTTGCTGTCATTTACATCATACATGGTAATGATCAATAAATTGCAGATCCAGCAAGAGTGTCTTGATGTTACGTTCGGCAAGTTCAAAATATTTTATTTCAAAATATTTCATTTCAAAATGGTAGCTATAGTATGGTATGTTAAAGTTCACTTTAACATTTTGTTTTTTGTGTTTAATCTCAGTTTACAGAAAAAATTGCTATACCAAAGCTGGCCTTTTATTGCACAACACCTCGGCTTTCTATCTGTACTGTCAATAATGCAGAATTTATGCAACGTTCAGCAAGTTCAAAATATTTCTTTTCAAAATGGTAGCTATAGTATGGAATGTTAAAATTCACGTAAAGATTTTGTCTGTTGTGTTTATCTCACTTTACAGGCAAAAAAAATTGCTATGCCAAAAGTTGGCCTTGAACGGAACAACACCTCAGTTTCTCATCTGTACTGTCAATAATGCAGAGTTTATCAGATAGATGACAGGTGCCTGTGTTGTCCATCAACTTTCTGGTATTCAGAATATGTTCACACCAACTACAGGGCCAGTACCTTGATATCTAAGGACAATTATTATTGAGAGATGTTCAAATTATCATCAAATGAATTTTAGAGAATTTAAATCGTTTTCCTGAACACCCTTCTCTGAAACTACAACAAACAGGGCACTGTCATCTCTGATGGCAAAACATTAAAGAGGCACTCCCACTTGGTAACATTTTTAAAACACAATTGTTTTAATGCCAACGGTCGATATTTGACATGGCGACTGCGCGCGGATCGCGAGATATGATAAAAACATGTCCTCAAAAAAGTTAAAGTTTGAATTCCGGTGGCCCACCTGAATTCAGCTTCCAAACATAGAACGTTCGGCACTGGGGCCATTGTCAACTAAGCTATGGAGTACGAGTCTACGCTGACGCTGTTGTATGCCACAGCAGTACCACTCGCGTTGGTGAGCGGTCATGTCCCGTGGGAGAAAGCCGAGTCCTACTGACTCGGCAAAAAAACGAAAAACAAAGTTACTTTGCTGATTCCACCAGAATTCGCATAGGTGACTAGTACAGATAGGTGCGGTTGATACATAGTATGCATAGTGGCCGCCGCGTGGTATGCGCGCATACCACACGCGGCGGCCGCTATGTATCGAACCACGCGTAACTGTGTGGCAGACGACAAAATGTAGTCATCAGAGGCAACTAATATTTTACACGTAAAAACTGATATCTATGTGGTATTGTTTAAAAATTTAATACAACTGATTGAGAATAATGAAAACGACAAAAACTAAGGAGAAGTTTTAAAAAAGAATTACCAGAGGTAAAGGCATTGATAATGATGTATATAAAGTCATCGCAGTAGGAGGTAAATTAATTGCGTCATTCGAACGTTTTTGGACTCCTTAGAATATCGTTAATCAGCACAACAACACACTTTCGGGGGATTTCGGGTCATAACCAGAAACGATCGTAAAACTTCGGGATGTGAAAAATACGCTCGGGAAATGACATGTTTTTATCGATATCTCGCGATCCGCGCGGAGTCGCCACGTCAAATATCGACCGTTGGCATTAAAAAAATGTGTTTTAAAAATGTTACCAAGTGGGAGTGCCTCTTTAAGAATGGCTTTCTATTGTAGATGTAAACTGTATATTCAATACCCAACAATACTATGGAAGTCAAATATAGACAGTTTGTGAATTTAAGTTTAATTCTCTATTTATTAACATTTTGTAGCAGTAATACATCTTGTACTGCTACTCTGTAAACGTATTGCAAATACCAATAACAATGACAAAAGCTACATATCATAGCCCCTGAAGAATGATAGATTAAGTAGTGCATATCAGAGTATATATTGTTACACTTGTGTTGAAATTTTTGAAATTATAATCACAGCAGACTTTTTTCTGTTCCAGGGTGTACCGAGTCATCTCTAAGAACAAGTCACAAGTGATGAAATGAGAACTGTGGAAATTTAACAGAGGAAAAGACTAAGATCTGTTAGTGTCAGGTCATTGGCTTTGATAGTGATGTATGATTGCTGCGTCAGACTAATTCATTGCCAAGGACTGTTTTTTCTGCTGCTCATGTACACAGAGCAATTGTCAATGCTATTCATCTGATGTAACTGATAGCAGAATTACATTATCTGAAGAGAGCTACTTAAGTAGACATTTCAAAAATGTAAAGTCATGGAGATGAATTATAACTTTTAATCAAACCTACACAGCTCTGTACTTTTTTAGTTCAAGTCGTAGTAGTTTAGAGCATGTGTAAAAGAGTACATATAACGGTATGCCATGTTTGAAAATCTTTTCTTCTAAATAAACTCTTTCACATCCATAGTTTTACCAAAACCCATTGTTGTCATTAATGAATGTTAAACTGGGTGTACAGAATTAGGGCTGAACAGGTTAAGGTAGAATACTAGGACTCATAATATTTACAATATTCTTTCGGCCTACAACTTGTAGGGGCCAGGTTCATTTTGAAGTTCATAGAGTAAATCTACATTTCGTTGAGTTAATTTTGTGAAAATGAGGAATTTTATTTTCACCAATACCAGCAGCCATCTTGAATTTCAAATATCAGTAAAAGTTGGGTAATTTGTTTTTCATATATTTGCATGGTTACAGGCAAATTTTTTGCTTGATTTTGAAAGAGAATAGTTGGAAGTTTTCCTGAGAAAAGTTGAATAAAAGTTTAAGTCTTGAATTTTCAAGGAAAGATCTACCACTCTAGGTTTCCAGCATTCTGGTTACAATTGTTGAGTGATTTAATGTTGATATTTATCAGAGTTGGATGAAAGGTTTTGAGCCTAACTAGGAGCCTGCCAGATCAATGAAGCTTGGTTTGCATTTATTCCAACTTATCAGATGACTAACTGACTGGTTTATTTTCAGTTCGCTGTGTATTTGACTGCTGAAACAAAACTAACAGGAGGCTATAAAAAACTGACAAGGAAAGTTGAGAAAAAGATGTCTTGTTCCATCAGGACAATGCTCCGCCCCACAAGTCAGTCATTGCCATGGCAACAGTGCATGGCAGCAGTTTCAAACTCATTCCACACACATTATACTCTCCTGACCTAGCCCCCCAGACTTTCATCTCTTCCCCAACATGAAGAACAGTTGGTTGGAAAACATTTTGAGGATGATGATGATGATGATGTCGTATTTGCCGTTCAGGACTTTTTGACGACCAAGATGAAGTCTTATACCAAGCAGGAATCCAAGCCCTGCAGCACCGCTGGCAGAAATGTGTGGACTGCAAGAGGGACTGTGTTGAAAAATGAATAGCATAGAAACTTCTTCCAGTAGGACTTTATAGTTCAGCTCAAAACTTTTCATCAAACCCTTATATACAATAGAATATGTAAACAAGCAACCAACATAAAATATAATAATAATGTGTTGTAGGGCCACATTTTCAATATTCAACACCAATACAATGTTCAATTTGCAGTTTAGTAATTACAGATGACACTCTGTTATGTATATATGTTGGATAAATGTTATCAGAGTGGTTTGAATACATTCACAATGTACAAGATAATTATAAGTGGGAGAAATATTATTTGGTCAGTTATTGGTAACATTAATAACACTGTTGAAACTGTCCATAATAACTAATGCAACTGTTATCAAGTTTATTGGTATAGTAATGACTCACACAATAATAACAAGACTCATGGGAATGGAAAGAGTAAGCTCAGACCTTGAAGGCATTTCAAACTATAGGTTTGCTTTTGAAACTTAATCTCTGGATATCAATGACTTAAGTTGCAGAAAATTAATTGGTCATAAAGTTTGTATTTCTGATCACTGCGTATAAATTGAGTTACGTGGAAGGTCAAAGCCAAGAATTCTTCATGTAAACAGATTTTGTAAGTTTTGTAAGTCCTCAGGAGATGATGAATTTCAATTTAATGAAGTGTCCTAAATATAGTAATGATAGAAGATTTATTCTTTCTTCAATGAAGTTGTATTGACCAATATTTGATAGTTTAAATGAAAGAGATAAGTTATTGTACATTTTAGGTTCAAATGATACGCTTTTTCTCATGAAATATATTACAAACACTATGTTTCCCCCAGCAGCTCCTGGTCAAGACATTGACAACAATGTTTTATGCAATGTTTAGTTACGTTCTTGCTACAATGCACTCTATAAAGTATGTTGTTTTGTAATAAAAAGTAAAGTCAAAGTTAAAGTTTCAGAAAGTACAAGTTTAATTTCTTTCAGGTATTACAGTTTTAATGAGCTAGAAATTCACTGCAATAACTTGTAAGTGGAGCTGTAACATTTGTGAACCAAGTTTACCATAATTAATCTTGTACAATGGATTTAGTACATTGAGAAAGTTTACCATGTCAGTGGTAATAAAATTATTATTTCTTTCCTGGAAACCAAGTACTTCCTATTTCTTGTAGTGCTGTTCAAATTCAAATATTATAATGCTTACACTTTTGAATGGTTTGAAAATGAATGAGAGTTAGAGCATTCAATGTGATCACTCTTTTCTAGTTTTTCATCTTCGAACTGAATAAGACAGATTACAACTGTACTGCTGTGTCAGCATTATCAATGAAATATCCTGATCATTATCTACAGTGAATAAACAGAAAAGACTGCAAGCTTTGCAATGATTTGTTCCTGTACACACTTAAGATCTTATGGCTTCATGTATTTTGAATCTATGCTGTCCTGAGAACGTATAGCCACATTGATCATTTCGTACAATCAAAAGAACTGATCTTTCTCATAATCCAAATTTGTCTGCAAATTTTCAACCAGTACTTTACACCTGACAGCAAGTAGAGCTGAGACAATGGCTTTGTACAGTTTTTGAAATAATTGATTGATTGCAATTGTACTTCTAGTCAGCAAAGTTACTCAAGTCCAGGGTAGATCACCTGCACCTCTGAAAAGTCCTTCATGCACTGTGCTTGAATTTTACAATGTCATGGAATTCTATGGTTGTAGTCTCTGGGAAAGTCCTATTCAGGTCCTCGTAAATGAATTATGTTTTGGAAAGTCCATGTATACAAGTGATATGTTGTAAAACTGATGGCTGGAAAATGGCATTTTGGATTTCAAAAGTCTTTGAATTTTTGTGACTTTTTGAGTGTATGGACCTTGTATTGATAGTATTGGAAAATGAGAACTTTCAATTGTCACACATTATCAGTTATCTTCATCTAATTTTGCATAAATGTATCTTGACACATGTATGTCCTGTGTATCTGAAATAAAGTCATTCCAGAATGTCAGAAATAGACTAGCTTGTTGTCAATTTATTCAATGTTTGACAATGTCACACTGCAGAGAAACCAAGCCACAATTGTGTTACCATTACAAAAATCAAAGCGTTGCATTACACGTTGACACTGTAAACAGGCCTCACACCAACCCATATAGTCCCATACCATGTACTGGTATATGGTATTATTGGAAAAATGAAAACTTCCCGTCTCCATCATGTTGTCAGTAATAACACTCTGATTTTGCATAAGTTCATCATCATGACCGCAGTGATCAGATTATACTGTTATCATCATTTCCAAAATTTCAAATGACATTTAAGAGAAAAAACTGTAATCAGTGATGTAATTATGGTTTCATATTAAAGGCAGTCTGATTATTAGTATTCCTCTCTGCTTTCGTACAATGGCTGTTCCATGACTATTTCCAAAACTGTAAAGAAAAGGATAGAACAGGATCGTCTTGTTCAGACAAATCATGAGAGGGGTATGCACGTCTCCACTTTAAGTAAATTGTATTCTGTAATTTGAAATTGTTTAGGTTACCAAAATTAAGGTACAATGTTTACACTCAAATGCACAACTGTAATGAAGAATATGTCATAACAGTTGCTAGTCCTCTGAGGTATATTACGAAATCAATATCATTTTGCAGCATTTTCAGATAAAACATTACTTATTTGCATATTTAACGAACTTTCCTAAGTTGGGATAAATCTGGATTGACATGACCAAAGTTGACAAAACTTGCAATTTGCATATTTAACTAACTTTCCCAATGTGGGATATAAGACTGGAAGGACCCTGAATAAAGTTCATGAAACATAACTAAGGATCTTTGAAAACAGAATTTTATTGTCTTTGGAGCTGCTGCCTATGGCGGTATTTTTGAATGGGTATCTATAGAAACAGAAACTTCTTCTCAGTAGCATGAATCATGGTCACTCCAAGTCTGTGTGGGGTGACGTACATACAGGGTGACCGTACATGAATGTGTACTTGTATTCTGCTGCTGCCCTCCCTGACTGCACTGCTGCCACAATGCTGCCAGTGTTAGAATAAACGTGATAATGTTTGTCAAGTCAACAAAGAGAATGAAATCAATAAACAAATAAATCTCATTATAAAATGGTAACACTTTATTAATAGATACCCCGGTACATGTCTATTAAATTCAACACTTTATGTGAAATTTTACCAGAAAACAAACACAACTGGTCAATGTCAATGTCATGTTGTATGCCATCTGATGACATATTTCATGATGGAGAAAAGAATATAAATCTGCCATTTGTATCTCAGTAAATATTCATAGAGTGTGTAATTGCTTTAACTTAAGTCTTCAGTCGCATTTGTTGACATTGCCTTGGTGTGTACTTTAAACAATGACTGGAAATGTAAAGGATAAGATTTGTAAACTTCCTGATAGGATCAAAATAAACAATATATATTACTGTATTTGAATAAATCATTCATAAGAGTATCAAAGAATGAATGAATGAACAATAACTGTGTTATACTCAAACAATTTTACAAATGTTTTAACTGAAAATACTACTTTTAAATAAGGAAAAAATGAACAAAGCATGTAAATTAGTGTGAAACACTTTTCTGGCAGTCCACTGATGTCTATCTGTTTATTATTAACTTTAAATTGTTTTCAAATTAAAACAGTGATGTGTAAGAATAAAATGTTGACTAAAATGATAAAAATTGCCCAAAATGTATGATACTGATAAGTTTACTATTATTTTTAAGCTTCAAAAAAGAATACTCCAATGAAATATTGAAAGCGGCTTTATTTTTACAAGATTGTGATTGAATAATTTTATATTTGAAAACAAAGTGCTTTGACTCAACTAGTCAGAAAAAACTGCTTTGAAGAAACCTCTGGAAAAACAAATTTTCTGCTAGGTTGGGTGAAAAATAACTTTGTCACCATACCCATTTCCTCCAGCCCCCCCCCCCCCCCCCCGAAATGAAATAGGCCACTCCTTATCTACATAGTTATATCGGTAGGTAACCATACGTATCACTACCGATGGGTTTTCTATTCAGCGTTATTAAAGTTTCCCAAATTTATTGTTTACGATTTTCGACCACGGTAAACGACATCAATGTTTATTCTTGATTCCAAAGCGCGAACAGAGCCCCCGTCCAGCGAACAAAGTATATCGGTGTTCAAACAAAAGATGAGTAACAACGAATGAAGTCAAATAGTTTGCCTGGGATTTCTTTTGTGTCTTAGCTTTTTCACGGACCTTATAAGCTGTTAGCCCAGGGATCAATTAGTCTCGCGTGCAAGATCGCGGACTGCGTATGGCGATTTATGTGCCAGGAGCGTCCAGTGCGAACGCGCAACCACAGAGTGCGAAAGGTAGAGCGCAGCCGTTCGCCAGGCATTGGCAGTGCAAATCAATTGTGTAGGTAGGTTTGACGTCTGGCACAAAAGACTATAGGGATCAATTCTTAAGGACTGGTTAGTTTCTTCAGCCAGGGGGCGGTAGATGCATGGAGTCACAATGTTTTTTTCTTTGGTGTGAGGGGTTATCATGTTTTTGAAATGCTCAAGGGAGCTCAGTGCGTTTCTGAATTAAACACAGGCTCATATTTGCCTAAGCTTACATGCATCATTTCAGCATAGAATTGCATCGTACAGTCTGACAGTTCCAGTTTTTAGCGCTCAGTTTGAGAGCTCAGTGTGAGAAAGTACTATGTACTAACATTTCATTGAACGTTGATACAGTAGCACAGAGAGACCAATGACAAGATATGTGTCGCTCTCATTGATTCCATTTTTTCCGTCCTGAGACAGACTTTAAAATAAAGGTGTGAGGAAGTTGTTGTCATTATTAGCTGTTTTATGGCTTCATTGAAGGAAATATCCTCCCAAACACTGTGTGCATCAGATTTGGCCACAAACTATAGAAATTGCTGTCCAGGGCTTCTCCATTAAGGTGCGGAATTGTGTTTTTATCGTTTTTAGAAAGTTTAGCTGGAAGTTTAGAAAGCTAAATTAGAATTGTCTAAATCTAAATCTAAACTTAGAAAGTTTAGCCAGAAACGATAATTATCGCTTTCTAACTAGCGTTCTAAATTTAGAAATAAGCTGAAGTTTAGAAAGTCGGGCCTCGGGTGAAAACATTTTTCCAAGGATATATCGGATAAAAACGATAATTATCACTTTCTAAATAGCGTTCTAAGTTTAGAAATTAGCTGAAGTTTAGAAAGTCGGGCCTTAGTGAAAAAATTTGTTCGAGGATATATCGGATAAAAACGATAATTATCACTTTCTAAATAGCGTTCTAAGTTTAGAAATTAGCTGAAGTTTAGCTGAAGTTTAGAAAGTCGGACCTTAGGTTGAAAATTTTTTTCCAAGGATATATCGGATAAAAACGATAATTATCACTTTCTAAATAGCGTTCTAAGTTTAGAAATTAGCTGAAGTTTAGAAAGTCGGGCCTTGGGTGAAAAATTTCTTCCAAGGATATATCGGATAAAAACGATAATTATCACTTTCTAAATAGCGTTCTAAGTTTAGAAATTAGCTGAAGTTTAGAAAGTCGGGCCTTGGCTGAAAAAATTTGTTCTAGGATATATCGGATAAAAACGATAATTATCACTTTCTAAATAGCGTTCTAAGTTTAGAAATTAGCTGAAGTTTAGAAAATCGGTCCTTGGGAGAAAAAAAATTTGTTCGAGGATATGTCGGATAGAATCAGGAAAATACTGTATCAGTTTTGCCAAGCGGCAAATCCAAAGCTCAAATGTTTTTTTCCATAAACTCGCGAGAAAAGCACCCCTTATTGAATTGACCATTGCAACGGGCAAGAATTGAATGTCATGAAGTAGAGAAATGTGGCTCTCAGCTTGAGCGGAGATACCCCTATTTGCATATTTATATTAGAATTTCGTTCAAATGGAAGTGATGAGGGCGCTGTTCTACTTGACCGTTAGTGTGATTTTTCCTGTTTTTTGGGGCAATTCAGCCCATTTTTTCCAACAAACGATGTCAGAGACGTTTCTATGGTCATATAAAGCAGTTAAGTTTGTGCCTATGAATTTTTATCAACTTCTACGGCTTACTTTTGGTGCTATGTGTGTATTGTCGATCTATGGCTCGCTAAACATAGGCCTACTTTTGGGCTGCCGCAACTACATGCACAGCTGATTCTTGTAAATATTTTTACATAGTTAGACAGTCTAATCATTATTTAAGCCCCCTAACTTAGTTTTATTCTTGTTCATGCCCTGCAAATCACTGCTTTGGCCTCGTAGGTCGTACACCGTCCCGCCATCAGAAGACAAGATGGCCGCTTAAAGTGAGGAACGTGTTGCACTCCGCTGACGCCTTGCTCACGTTTACAAATTGTTTAGGCCCAAAGATTGCACAATATCACATATTTTACTGTTGTCAATCCAACTTATGTTATATTTATATTTGATGCTTGGGTTACAATTTCGCGGTAGTCCTCGTAGGCATTGGCTACCAATATTCCATTGGGTAACCGGAGAAGTCGGGCAGTTGCGAACTCGGCCATCGCCAGCGCCGATGGTGCCGACCAACTCGGCCAGTGCAGTGGGACTCGGCCAGGAGAAGTCTGCCACTCGCAACAAAGCAATATGATTGCATACGCATTCTCTTCACAGTTGAATATGCCAAACAATTTTAACTTTTTACTACCATAGTTTTTGTCATTTTGTCGGTTTAATCTACCGGGTACTACGAACATTCAGAAAACAACTCAAAGTCGAAGAGCTCCCACGTCCACCCTGCAAAACATGTACGGTCTGCCTCCGTGTTTCTGCAGATCGCGCGCGTACCGTATTAAAGTTCAGGCAAACATTATGCCATTTCTTCAGTAAAATTCATGGCTTGATGACTCTTAACTAAGTTGCTTCGCCATCTCCTATGACTTTTTAACGAACTTCAAGTGTAACTATGACGAAGACTGCAAAACTCGCTACCACGATCGCGATACACCGCCATCTTTAATTTTACCCAATGTGTGTATATCATACGTGCGTTGAACTGTGATCTGTGAAGTTTGCAAACATTACGCTCATCTTATGAATGACATTTAGATCGCTTTCGAGACTTCAAAAAAAGAAACACTAATATGGAGCATATATTCTAATAGGGTGCATACTGTACTGGCCGACTTCTCTTGTATATTCGGTCATTGTCAACTGTCAGTGTCTGTCTGTTTGGAGTCGATGCAGGATGTGGTGGTCGGACATTCCCACGCCTGATTTTACTGACCCCTCAGTCTTTCAAGATAATAATATCGTTGTAAGAGTGGATTTGAGTGACCGTGATTTGTCACAGTTTCCTTTTCACTGGTAAGGGTAGTATATCACTGTTCAGTTACCATGTTTCAACTCGTCAATGTTGACTGAAGTCCGATAGCATAAAGGCGAGTTTCAGTGCCATAGCGTTGTACGCTGTACACGCGTACACTGGGCTGTACGATCGGCCTTATACGGTAACACTAACAGCGCATACATGGCATCATGAAATCATGCCGCAAATATAGGCGCACTGTCAGAAATTCACGAAACTTGTCACAAGCGTTGTTCAATAGCAAGTGGTTTGACACAACAAGTATTATTTTTGTTCAAGACCTGTATCAGTGTGTTTCGGGTCACAGTCTAAAAATAGCACACAGCTGAGAGGTATAAACCATCATTGCAACGTACGAATTCAGTTGTCAATTATCATTAGTATTTATTTCTACCATGCATAGATACGATGACATTACTCTCAAAAGTGTACATTACCTCATAGCATGTTCAATTTCGCATTAAATAATCATATTTGTGAGCTTTCGAGCCCATTTTCACGACCAAGTCGCTCGAATGACGTGTATTCCGACATATTGCTTGTTTACATTCAGAACGAGGCTCTGCAGCCTATTGAATTATGCAAATTTCTATACGTCCGCTCAAGCTGTCTGAGTGAGCGATGACGAAAAATTGTGAATGTTTATTCTTTGACCGTCAAAAACAAAGACTGTGTTAATGACAAATAAACCAGATGTGTGACGTGAAGACGAATGTAAATAACCATACTGCCACAATTCGCATGACCAAGGTGTGTTCAGACACAGACAAGAAGAGGGTCAGATAGTTCCACGACAATCGTGTCCATTGTGGTGCAAATTAATGCTAATAGCCTTATCAATGCCTCATTAGCATTAACTTGAAGCACAAATTGACGCGCGCGATCGTAATTGAACACACCTTGGTCATTAGAACTGTGGTAGTATTGTTCCATTTTGGTTTATTGGACAAGCTCATTTGAGCTTTGGATTTAAAACTTACTTCTGGGGAAACGGATAGTATTTTCCGGGTTCTACAAGAAAACTCCTACATACTCACACTTTTTACTTTAATAAAAACACTTGGGAATATACAGATGACAACAGAAACGTTGTATCAGCCTTTTTTCCGACATATTCTTGGAAAAGTTTGCGGGACTTCATCTCACGCACTCCACATTTCACTGTGAGCACGCAGCCTGGAGATGGCAGCCTGGCCGGCAACACTTTTGATAGGGCCAATGCATTAATTTGGAGGTACTATCTCGTCGGTCTATTGGACAAGTCACATTTCAGCTTTGGCTTTTAGAACTTGCTTCTGGGGAAAACTGATTGTATTTTCCAGGTTCTACAAGACTGCTCCTACAAGCTCACACTTTTCCCCTTGAAACACTAGGGCATATACAGATGACAACAGAAATGGTGTACCAACGTTTTTATCCGATATATCCTTCGAAAATGTTTTCCACTGACTCCGACTTTCTAAACTACAGCTAATTTCTAAACTTAGAACGCTATTTAGAAAGCGATAATTATCGTTTTTATCCGATATATCCTTGGAAAACTTTTTCCACTCCAACCCCGACTCTCTAAACTACAGCTATTTTCTAAACTTAGAACGCTATTTAGAAAGCGATAATTATCGTTTTTATCCGATATATCAAGGAAAAATTGTTTTCACTTCAGGCCCCATTTTCTGAATGATTCAATCTTTTACTGTGAGCACGCAGCTGGAAGATGGCGGCCTGGCCGGCAACACATTTGATAAGACCATTAGCATAAATTTGCATTAATCAGCACAAATGGACGCGATCGTTGTGGACAAAGATAATCTCAACACACCTTGGTCATTTAAGTTTGGCAATATGGTCACTTTTATTTACATTCGTCTTCACGTCACACAGCTGGTTTATTTGCAATATACACTAGCCGGGAGGTTGCTTGACAGACCTTGAAAAACAAACATTTACAATTTTTCTTCACAAATTTTGTTTTAAGCTGACTCACTGTCATATTTCTCTACTTCGTAACATTATACTTCTTGCCTAATGCAATGAGCAGAAGGTATAGTATCTCGGGCATCACATTTGAGATTTCGATTGTAAAACTTACTTCAGGGGAAAACTGATAGTATTTTCCTGGTTCTACAATAATTCTGCTACAAGCTCGCAGATTTTCACCCGATTTATTCTGGAAAAAAGTTTCACTTCAGGCCCGGATTTCTTAATGACGCCATATTTTACTGCGAGCACGCAGCTGCCAGGTGATGGCAACCACAGGGGCAACACGTTTGATAAGGCCATTAGCATTAATTTGCATCATTACTTAATCTGCTCCTGTCGTGGAACTAAGATAATCCCAACACACCTTGGTCATTTGAACTGTGGCAGTCTGGTTACTTTTACGGTATTTACATTTGTCTTCAAGACACACAACTGGTTTATTTGTCATAAGCAATAGCCGGGTGGTTATTCGACAGACTTTGTTTTTGAGGGACAAAACAAACATTTACAATTACTCCTCACAAATTGTGTTTGTGCTTACTCACTGTCACATTTCCCTACTTAGTAACTTTAAACTTCTTGCCCAATGGTAAATTTTATAGGAAGTAGACTATCTCGGTGGTCTATTGGATAAGTCATATTTGAGCTTCGCATTTTAAAAATTACTTCTTTGGGAAACTATGTATTTTCCTGGTTCTACGAGACTACTCCTACAAGCTCACACATTTTCCCTTGAAACAATGGGAAAAAATACACATTTAAAACCAAATGCTGAACCAACGTTTTCATCAAACATATCATAAACTACAGCTAATTTCTAAACTTAGAACGCTATTTAGAAAGCGATAATTATCGTTTTTATCCGATATATCCTTGGAAAAAAAATTTCAACCTAAGGCCCGACTTTCTAAACTTCAGCTAATTTCTAAACTTAGAACGCATTTAGAAAGTGATAATTATCGTTTTTTATCCGATATATCCTTGGAAAAAAATTTCCAACCTAAGGCCCGACTTTCTAAAATTCAGCTAATTCTAAACTTAGAACGCTATTTAGAAGGTGATAATTATCGTTTTATCCGATATATCCTTGGAAAAATTTTTTTAACCTGGGGCCCGACTTTCTAAACTTTATAAACTACAGCTAATTTCTAAACTTTGAGCGCTATTTAGAAAGTGATAATTATCGTTTTTATCCGATATATCCTTGGGAAACTTTTTCCACTCCAAGCCCGACTTTCTAAACTACAGCTAATTTCTAAACTTAGAACGCTATTTAGAAAGTGATAATTATCGTTTTTATCCGATATATCCTGGAAAAAAATTTCAACCTTAGGCCTGAATTTCTAAACTTCAGCTAATTTCTAAACTAAGAACGCTATTTAGAAAGTGATAATTATCGTTTTTATCCGATATATCCTTGGAAAATTTTTTTTAACCTGAGGCCCGACTTTCTAAACTTTATAAACTACAGCTAATTTCTAAACTTTGAGCGCTATTTAGAAAGTGATAATTATCGTTTTTATCCGATATATCCTTGGAAAATTTTTTTCAACCTAAGGCCCGACTTTCTAAACTTCAGCTAATTTCTAAACTTAGAACGCTATTTAGAAAGTGATAATTATCGTTTTTATCTGATATATCCTTGGAAAAAATTTTCAACCTAAGGCCCGACTTTCTAAACTTCAGCTAATTTCTAAACTTAGAACGCTATTTGGAAAGTGATAATTATCGTTTTTATCCGATATATCCTTGGAAAAATTTTTTTAACCTGGGGCCCGACTTTCTAAACTTTATAAACTACAGCTAATTTCTAAACTTTGAGCGCTATTTAGAAAGTGATAATTATCGTTTTTATCCGATATATCCTTGGAAAAAATTTTCAACCTAAGGCCCGACTTTCTAAACTACAGCTAATTTCTAAACTTAGAACGCTATTTAGAAAGTGATAATTATCGTTTTTATCCGATATATCCTTGGAAAATTTTTTTTAACCTGAGGACCGACTTTCTAAACTTTATAAACTACAGCTAATTTCTAAACTTTGAGCGCTATTTAGAAAGTGATAATTATCGTTTTTATCCGATATATCCTTGGAAAAAAAATTCAACCTAAGGCCCGACTTTCTAAACTTCAGCTAATTTCTAAACTTAGAACGCTATTTAGAAAGTGATAGTTATCGTTTTTATCCGATATATCCTTGGAAAAAAAATTCAACCTAAGGCCCGACTTTCTAAACTTCAGCTAATTTCTAAACTTAGAACGCTATTTAGAAAGTGATAATTATCGTTTTTATCCGATATATCCTTGGAAAAAATTTTTTAACCAGCGGCCCGACTTTCTAAACTTTCTAAACTACAGCTAATTTCTAAACTTTGAGCGCTATTTAGAAAGTGATAATTATCGTTTTTATCCGATATATCCTTGGAAAAAAAATTTCAACCTAAGGCCCGACTTTCTAATCTTCAGCTAATTTCTGAACTTAGAACGCTATTTAGAAAGTGATAATTATCGTTTTTATCCGATATATCCTTGGAAAAAATTTTCAACCTAAGACCCGACTTTCTAAACTTCAGCTATTTTCTAAACTTAGAACGCTATTTAGAAAGTGATAATTATCGTTTTTATCCGATATATCCTTGGAAAATTTTTTTCAACCTAAGGCCCGACTTTCTAAACTTTCTAAACTACAGCTAATTTCTAAACTTTGAGCGCTATTTAGAAAGTGATAATTATCGTTTTTATCCGATATATCCTTGGAAAAAATTTTCAACCTAAGGCCCGACTTTCTAAACTTCAGCTAATTTCTAAACTTAGAACGCTATTTAGAAAGTGATAATTATCGTTTTTATCCGATATATCCTTGGAAAAAATTTTTTAACCCAGGGCCCGACTTTCTAAACTTTATAAACTACAGCTAATTTCTAAACTTTGAGCGCTATTTAGAAAGTGATAATTATCGTTTTTATCCGATATATCCTTGGAAAAAATTTCCTACCTAAGGCCCGACTTTCTAAACTTCAGCTATTTTCTAAACTTAGAATGCTATTTAGAAAGTGATAATTATCGTTTTTATCCGATATATCCTTGGAAAAAAAAATTCAACCTAAGGCCTGACTTTCTAAACTTTCTAAACTACAGCTAATTTCTAAACTTTGAGCGCTATTTAGAAAGTGATAATTATCGTTTTTTTGCCGTGTTTATCGTTTTTAGCTAGTTTAGCTCCCATAGGGAATACACGTAGTTTAGAAATGGCTTTCAGGAAAAGACACAATTCCGCACCTAACTCGGCTTCTCAGGATATGTAATTGAAACAAAGCAAAAAAGCCCATTTCGCTTTGCTCTTGTCCATGGCTTTGGTGAAGGCGTGATCTTAGTTTGTTAATACTACTAACAGCTGGCAGTAATAGTTTGCTTTGTAAAGATTCTCAGCCTGACATTAAAAAGGTGATAGGGAAAACCAAGGCAGAAAAATTCATATTCAATACTATGGAAACTAGTACAAGGTTTCAGATGAAAGTGAGAAGAAACTGATCAGTTCGTTAGACTTAGAGGTGTATGGGCGTTCTTTGCAAATTCGACCAGGCTATACCTTAGGCATTGGTGGGCATCAACCTTGCACAATATTGCACACACAAAACGGCCAA
The DNA here is from genome assembly GCF_041260155.1 of Ptychodera flava. Taxonomy (NCBI): domain Eukaryota; kingdom Metazoa; phylum Hemichordata; class Enteropneusta; family Ptychoderidae; genus Ptychodera; species Ptychodera flava. The sequence continues at coordinate 2,613,702 of NC_091932.1, read as the reverse complement.
CGGTTCTGTCATTACGGGACGTTCCCTTCTAAAAAACAGTGCACATTCAATGCACATTCACCCCTTGAAATAGGGGTTTGAAGGGGTATGGAGCTCCTAATTAAAGTTATTTGCCATCTCGTAAGCTGTTTGCAATATGTGATTAGAGATAGCGATTAAGCGAGTGTACAGGGAAGAGCTCTCTGCCTTATACACTTCACTCACACAGATAATCGTTCGCCTTGAACTTCTTTGAACATTGTACCCTAATTTTCGCAGAATAGGACCTATAAGTATACTACAAGCCATATGTTAGTTCAAATTAATAAAAGTAGGAACAAATTCCGATGTCCTGAAATGATAATACTGTTGTCAAGGTTTACACGAGACTGAGTTTGTGCCGCTTCACTGTACAATACCTTGGCATAAAGTAGTACCGGCCAAGCTATTGGTATCTGAAGTTGTTGACCAAGCGTTATGTAATGTCTGATTATATCTGATATAACCACTTTAGATTGCATATTATCAGTGCAGAAAGAGCCCAAAAAAGTGCACTGTTTTTTAGATGCAAGCATCCCGTCATGTTAAAACCAACATATCGCCTAAATTAGTATCCGTATAAGTATGAATGACAGATCTTTACAGTTTTATTTGGTCTACAGGGTGGGTAAAGTAGGTGTGTGGTGAATTACTTGTAACCATAGTGATAGATACCTTCATGCTGTAACTTACACAGAAGGGTCGATCCAAAAACAATAACAGTGAGTTCAATCATTTCGCTTCAAACCCAAATGGTATGATCTATTGTACTTCTGCCAGTGATCACCGTTAGCAGATAAAGTTACTTTACTTTACTCTTCCAATTTACAAAATCAACAGGAATACAGATTAGATACACAAACCAGGGATTGGCATTTAATTTGCACATGACTGACAGCGACTTCAGACGGACCGTCGGTAACCTCTTGCCTAGCTTGATCACCGACAACATCAAACCACTCTATTATAAGAATCATGGCAATATTACAGTAATCGACAACAGCAGCGTGTACGTGGTCAAGTTTTAAGAGGTATGGGGAGAGGAATCCGTTGATAGAAAATCCGGTTCCCTATTGGAAATATCACAATTATCAACAAAAGTAATTTTTATTTCATGCTTTGCCTCATGGCTTAGTTTTAAAAAAAAAAACATCAAAAAGTATTTGCAAACTTAAGCATGTCAGATTTCAAAACAAACGGCCTCACCAATATTGATTCTTTACAATGACGGTAATATTGCAGGATTTTGCAACTTTTGTTATCGAAACAAAGTCAACAAGCTTGGTTTTCTAGACGTATTTCCCATGTTGTTTGGTCAGAAAATGTATGTAGCACACTGATGGTTAGAGGCATTTTGCGTAATTCTCCATTTTGTACGACGATCGATCGCTGACTCAACAGATTCCTCAATAAGTTTAGTTCATGAAGAAAGAAAAATCACACAGTTTTAAATTATTTTAAATCAAATGCGGCAATACCTCTTTGTGGGTAGATTTTGAAAATAGTTTCTGATATAGAGTCTCGTCTGGATGCATACTATCACAATGAGGTATCATAGCATTATACTTGCAAAGCAGCAAGCCCCTTAAAGTTCTGTGGACCGCGGCGTTCTATACCTATGATGCTTTACGAAACTCGCGGCTTTGAGGGTACCACTTTGTGCGTATCGTCTATTCTTTAACACAGGTTTGCTATAACAAGATTCATTTTTCGCATGTTTTCAGACATTCTGCGAGGAAATGTGAGCTACACAGTAATATTTTACATGTTGAATTATTTTAAGCTGTATGATGCAACTGTTTGCCAAATGCTCAACAATTTTACGGAAACCTGGAAAATGTTTGTTTAAATGATCTGTGGTCAGTGCCGATGTAGCTAGCATTCCTGATTTTGCAAATTAGTTTGTTTAGCAGCAACGAAAACCTTACAAGAGACACCTTCAGGACATGTCTCCTCCAACTAAAGTGGGACTACTGGTGTTCTCTTCTCCGGTCCATGATTACCGCTATTTGTGTCAAGTTTTACGTGTTTCTTTACATGGATTTACATGGATTTCGTCTGTAAATATTAAAATCACTTTTTGTATGTAATATTTACATGTTCACTGCAGCTCTACATGCAATTTGACGGCAGTAATATTATTGTATACTTTTGAGTAAAATCCCTTGTCAGAAGCAACAGCCGATTACTTTGATCAACATCCGCATTGTATAAGTAATTAGAACGACACAAATTTCTTCCATATTTCCATAAAACAGTAAATTATTGGCGAAAGGTTATATTCAACAGCTTTCAAATAGATTGATATTTACAAAATGACTAATTAGCTTACTTTTTTCGACAGAATCAATCGAATAACAAGCGGAAATATACCTTGCTATAGCAGACCTGTATTAGAATATGCGGTACACTCAAAGTGGTACCCCTCGAAGCCGCAAGTTTCGCAAAGCATCATGGGTATAGACCGCTGGTCCACTCAATAGTCTGGTTTATTTATATATTTACCTTTGAAATGGTTTAAAAAGAGCAAAACTGCAGAGAAAGCAGTGTCATTAAGTACAAAACAAAACACACACAGACAAGAGAGACGCCAAGGAAAAAGAGTCCAGCGTTAAACACAAATAAATATTGAGTTTTCAAAGAACAATATTCCTTATATTCCAGAGTTTTTTAGTATGTCTTGGTCAATGTTGAGACATTTTCTCCCAAGTTGTGGTTTATCTCCCACAAGGTATTGCTAAATAAAATATTGAACCTAAAGTTCAAGCTCACAGAGTTGAACTTATTTATAACAGTGCTGTTACCAAATTCTGAAAACACCTCATTTAAATGCAGGTAAAAAGAATTTCTCTTATCAGTGAAGTAATTACATGTAAAAAGAAAGTGGTAAGTGTCTTCTATTTCATCGCGACAAAATTTACATTTTCCATTACCTTTTTAATTTGCCCAGTTGAGTTTATATCCCTCAAGGTCGATAGAGTTTGTTCAAATTTTGAAAAATCGTGATAATCTTCAGGGTCATTCACATAACATTCTCATGTATATCTTTTGACCCAGGAATAGTGTTGCAAAGATTTCATATTTTCAATGGTTTGCTTAAACGAAACCAAAACAGGTTATCGATAGTAGTCAGCCATCTTGCATTCATTGGAGGGTCTGATTTATAGAGACGATCTAATCCGTTACCAATGAGAATATCATGTACATACTTGGCCAATTCCATACCAACTTAGCATTACTTTGACATGATTTATTAAGGATGTACGATCAGAAAAAGTAAAAGTAATGTCAAGTAATGTCAATGGTCATGACCATAACATTCATTATCGCGATGGTTTCGCTTATCGTGTTTTAAAACGGTGTCGAATATATGCATGGATCACCCATTCATTCAGTGTCTTTAAACATGTCAATTAATATGATTAGTATCTCATATCAAACAAAATTCATGAAAAATGGCTGACTTTGTCCCTTTAATTTTTATTTATTAGACACTGCAGAGCCTTTACATCTGCCAAAGCATCATGAGCAGCATATGACCTGCCAATAACATCCAGTAATTGTCGTTTGTAACTTTGTTTACCAGGCAATACTGTTCTGAACATTGGTAAGGTATCAAGAAATCCATAAATACCGCCAATAATATCCTCAAACAGTAATTGTTGTTTGTAATTTTGTCTACCAGGCAATACTGCTCTGAACATGGGTAAAGTATCAAGAAATCCATAAATACATTTATGCAATTCTGCTACATACCACATGCCCTTGCAGCTGTGAACAGTACTCTGCTGTCAAATATTTTAGCATTGTGACCAACAAGAATCAAGTTTTTGCAACTATCAAGAAATGCAAAAAAATCCTGCAGAGTTTTTGTGATAGTATTTTAACAGCCGCCACTTCTTTGCCACCGTGCGTTATCTTGCCCCCTCCATGTTTATCCCAATCACAGATGATGCCTCTTTGCTGATGGGTTTCTTTGGTGTCACATAATCAAAACTTCTTGTTCCTTTCACTGCAGCTCAGCAATCTGTGTTATGTGTGCTGATGTGCCTGTAATAGCATAAATGAAAAGTAAAACAATTACTGTCAATGACTTAGTCCCTGTTGTGATTGCAAGCTACAGTATTCAATTCAATATGCTGTGTTTCCTCTGGCTTCTGAAATTTTTTAGTAAATTTACGAATTGGGTATTGAAACTTTTCGTAAATTTTGAAATTCATAAGTAAACTTAACCGTTCCAATATGGAATATCATTCAATCAAATTCAAATTAAGTACAACATGTGCTTTAAGACAGAACTATTTTGAGATTTGGGGGCCTTCAGCTTTCAATCAACTAGCTGCTTCCTTGCATTCGTATATTTACGAATCAACAATGAAAAAAATTAGTAAATCATCTAAAAATTTAGTAATTTTACGAATTTGAGAGTGGCAGAGGAAACACGGATATGATGTCATAGAGTATGTACCGGTACTTTGCTGTAGAAAAAGTTCTGAATATGTCACATCAGTATACATATAGCACTGTATACATTCAAATAGTCATGAATATATGACATGGTCAGAATTTTTGGCAGGTTGTATACCTCAATGTGCATGACACACATGTCTACAGTCTTGTACCAGTGTACATGACATGGTAAGATTTGTTTGCATGTCTATATACACACTTAAAAGAAATCACCCTTGTAACAGGTCCTATGCAGGTCCTGTTACAACCCTGTGACTGTCTATGCGTGCGTTTCACAATTAAAATATTTTGCACATATCAAATGAACTGCAGCAATATTTTTAATTCATATTTACATAATATAAGGATATTTATAAATTGCGTTACATTCATAATAATTAGTTTGAGTCTGATTGTTGTTGTATTTACATATTAACACTGTGAGGTCAAGGGTCAAAGATATCCTGTACTCTGCATCAAAGGTATCTGTACCCCACGCCCACAGATACCAGAATTTACTGTGTGATGAAACTCCATAGGTAACGGCAATAGGTGTATAATGATTAAATATTTTACCTACACCAGTTGTTCCAGGTCAAAGTGCACATACTCTTCACCTCCTGTCAAACTCTTCATTTCAGGTGCCTCAACTGCAGTTGGTATTTCATTAATATCAGATGCATCTATGGTATATAAAAGAACAATATTTTTTTTTAATGAAAAACTACAAATCAAATGCACTTTCACCTTTATCAATCAATATTTCAAACAAACTACAGTTTGTATTTGTATTGGTTGTGATGAAAAAATTCACATGCACACAGACACAAGTTCAAAGGTAACCTTTTTTAAAAGTGCACATCATGTGGTTACTGAAGGTAACACTCATCCTTTTCCTGTAAAAGGATCACATCACAATTTGACGACAGGTCTTGATCCAACCCATGGTTTTGAAGGGATTAAAACATATACTGTACCCTGAGTTACATTTTATTTATTTATTTATTATTAGCCGTGTTCACAATAATGACATTGGCTCAGAGAAAGAGAGAAGGGAAGAAAATGTATAACACTGAAAAGTTTTCAGATTCACTTCATTCAAATTAGCTCAGAAGTGATTGAACTTTCTGTCTGAAAATCTGTAACAATTCATTTATGTATTTTGCAACAATGCAACTGTCAGTACATGACAAAAAGTACTTAAAAAGAGAATCATTGTCAAAGCATTTTAGCTGGTTCTGAATGTTAAACACTATTTCTAAATAAATTGTTCGTACAGTTTGTGCTGGTTTACTTGGACATAATAAAATACAATGGATTTCATCACCAACACCAGAATGACAAAGGGTACAAAGTCTAAGATGTCTTGGAATGTTTTTAAAACGACCAATTTCTATTGCAAAAGTATGGTCAGAAATTCTTGCCTTTGTCAAAGCAATTCTGTGAAATGGAGACTTAACAAGTGATAGATAATCATATAATTTTCACATTTAAACATGTTTTTAATACTACAGTATACATTTAATTTGTTATTTTTGACAAGGCATTTTTCCAGGCTTCCTTAAATTTAGACTTTAAAGACTTTTTCACAAGTTCGATAACTGTTGAAGGTTTACATTTCTCACAATTCAAAATGCTAGAATTGCACAGTAGAAGAACAGACTCAACAAAATGTAAGAAACACGAGAAACCTTTCTTGTGTAAGCTTTTTTCGAGTTCAAATGCAGTATACAGCAAACTGCCCTTGGACAAATTCTTAAGGCGAACCCAAAATTTAATAACATTCAAAATAACTGATATCAGTAACGGATAACGCCCAAGTTCACCAAGACAAGCATGGATGCTGGCAGTTTTACTAACACCAAGAATGTGTTTACATGCTTTCATATGAATTGACTCAAATTCACTGACAGGTTTTGCAAAATAATCTGTAAATCTTTCCACACTGACTTTCTGAATAAGTAAGCACCCCACACCTCAGATCCATAAAGCAACACAGGTTTACTAATGAATCAAATAAATGTAATTGAACCCCAACTGGTGTTCCATCGAGAGAGTTGAAAGCTTTCATGTAAGCGAACAGCGCCCTCGATGCTTTGTTTTTCAAAACTGACCTGGCTTTTTAAAGTTCGCAGATGAAGTAAAAGTAATACCCAAGTAGGTATAGGAGGAAAAATCTCCAGTTTTTTCTTTTGGATAAAGATACTAAATTTGTGGGGATTAAAATTAGCATTGAAAACCAAAACTTTTGTTTTCTTGAGGCTTATTGAAAGTTGCCATTTACTACAATAAGATTCAAGCAGTTGAGTGACTGCTGTAAACCATGCACTGTGGTTGATAAAGTACAATATCATTAGCAAACATAAGTATTGGTAGTTTTCTATTGACTAGTATAGTAGTAATGGAGCATCAATACATTCTCTGTTAAGTATAGATGGCAAATCATTCAAAAAGAGATTAAACAATGTAGGACTGAGATTGCAGCCTTGTCTGGTACCAATGTATGAATGAAAATAATTAGTAAAACCAGATGGTAACTTGATACAAGATGTAATGTTGTCATACAGAGACTTGATAATATTTAAAAACTTACTGCTAAAACCTTGTTTAGATAACTTATAAAACAATCCCATATGTCAGACACTGTCAAAAGCTTTCTGGAGGTCAACAAAGCATGTAAATAAATGTCTAGATCTACTCTTGTGCTTGTAGTAATTGATAAGAGATTTCAATACAAAAATGTGATCTGAAGTGCGATGACCTTTTTGAAACCTATTTGTTCACAATTAAGTAATTATTCCCGTTAATAAACTTGTTTGCTCTGTTATTGAGAATGACAGTAAAAAGTTTACCATACAGCTACTAACAGTAATACCTCTGTAATTTGTAGGGTCATATTCTGACCCAGACTTGTGGATTGGCACTATATGTCCTTTGGCCCAAATAGTAGGAAAAGTTCAGAACTCAACACAGTATTGTACACAGTATAGTATACATGTAGTTGTATGAGAAGTGCCATCTTTATAGATTTGAATGCCTTAATTGCTCTCTATCACAATAGAAATACATGCGCTACAAAATAACCCATTTGCGGCAGGCTGGAGTTAAATCTGCGCAGAAACGTTCTAAAGCGCGTGCGCGTCAGAATTCGTCGCACTTTACCAAAGAGTGCGTTTGGGCTTGGGTGCGCTACTCGCGTGATCAAATTTACGCCCTCATCGTTGAAATGCGATATGTTTTCATAACGTTTGCCCAAACGAAAAAAGCCTTGTTCCCAACATGGCGGCGCGTATGATAGTGGACGACGACGCGCAAAACATAGCGATCTTTAATTTTCTCGAAGAAATTTTACAAGACGATGTTATTTTTGATGTCAACGGCCGCACCATACCGATGGCAATAAGTCTTTTCTTCAATAAGAGAGAGAAAGTTCCTAAAATAAGCGACTACGCTGAAAATGTAATTCCCCTGTATAGCCTTGACGATTTCCGACAACACTTCAGATTATGCAGGACGACATTTGAGATAGTGTTCCAGAGCATTGCTCCCAATCTTACGGTAGCAAACAACGGAGGACCCCTGCCGATAGAACCATCGAAGCAGTTTTTGATATTTATATGGTATATTAGCAACAGGTCCAGTATGCGAGATGTTGCTGAACGGTTGGTGTGTCTAAGTATACCGTCCACTTCTGCTGCAAGAGAGTAATGGATGTTTTGTTACCTTTAAAGGTATGTGTAGGAAAAACCCTTATCGAGGGACTGGTCAGTTTCTTCGGCGGGGGGGGCGGTGGATTCATTCAAACGTTAGAATTGACATTTTTAAGTTCTTATCTTACAACTGACACGACAACAATTTCATTAAAACACAGAATGACTGAATGTTTAAAATATAAGCCAAAATTATATTATATATATATATATATATAGAGATAGAGAGAGAGAGAGAGAGAGAGAGAGAGAGAGGAGAAGAGAGAGAGAGAGAGAGACTGAATTACTGGTATTCAATTTATGTTCCGCCTTTTGTTTTACCTTTGTCTAGCGGGGTGGGGGGTCACCCTATTTTTGAAAGTTGGAATAGGGGAGGTCACCCTGTTTTTGAAAGTTGGAATAGGGGGTCAGCAACTTTTTGACGGCAGAAAATAATCCACCGCCCTCCTCCCCACCCAGGCCGAAAAAACTGACCAGTCCCTAAATTGATGAGGGTGCCATTTGATGAGGTATAAATAAATACACTCAATTAAATAGGTAGACAGACACTAAGTAAATTATGTTTAATTCAGTCACTCTTGAGTATTTGTGTTGTATATCCATAGACAGTCGAGAAAGCATTCTCCACTGTCTTTGGTATATCCCACTTAAAAATTTCTGGCTTGTACAATGACAGTCCTTGCAAAATTGACCAGGTCAAAATAGAAATGTATGTTACATGCACAGACACAGACGCAGACACAGACACACACAGACACACACATATATATATATATATATATATATATATATATATATATATATATATATATATATATATACATGTGTGTGTGTTTGTGCGTGTGACACACATTTATATATATATATATATATATATATATATATATATACCGTATATATACACGTTTGTGTGTGTTTGTGCGTGTGACATACATTTATATATATATTTATCACATGAACTGGCCCGTATCTCCACCTGTGTGACGTACACCAGCACAGATAAGAAATCCATATTACCCCTGTTGTACGTCATCAACCGGAACTTTTTTTCCTGAAACACAGAATTTTGACAAAAAGGTGACCCGGCGCGATAAATCCAGATATGGAAACATAGAAGGCATGTCAAACGAAATTCCAAGTCGCTAAAGCTTTAGCTATTCCCAAGAATCTTGGACGAATATACCTAACAGCAAGAATCGAATGAGCATATCATCGATCATTTGGCTCAGTAACGTCACTGCTCCAGTCGTAAGGCTCATTGTGGACACCGTCGTACCTGGCGATCGCCAAGCGACGTCGTACCTGGCGATCCCGGTTGGCGATAAACCCTAAAGATACACCTCAACGAAAGTTCAACTTAATAAATGAGTACCGTATAATCTTCGGGAAAGCGACATAGAAGGCACAAGCATAAAGTCATTCGACGAACAACGATAAATTTCCTTCATCACACAAATTATTCCGTCGTTTCTCGATCGAGATCAAACCTGCAGCGGAAGGCTGTAGTGAAGACATATACACTCTGCAGTGCAGCGCTGTAGAATCCGATTTATTTTGAAAGATGACTCGGACAACACTCACTGTACAACAGAACAGAGTTCCCATCAAGTAACAAAATTGAGATGCACCTACGGGCGATACGTGTCACAGCAAACATCAAAGTCCATAAAACGAAAACATTGATTGACGACTGAGATGGCCACCGGCGCGGCGGAGACCGGTGACGTATACGGCAGTGCCAACAAAAACAAGCGTACACTCTGTGTGTCATCGATCTGAATCTTTCGGGCTCGCTATAAGGTCGTAAACTTGTGATATTTTAAAAGCCACAGCATATCTAAGTATGATAACTACTGTTTCGATAGTGCCATTGTATTAACTTCATAAATGTAATTGTAAATATTCTAAATAACTCAAAATACTATGCCTATCCGTCGGTAGCACGGTACGGTGAAAGCTATGATGGCAGACTTGCCTTGGCATCGCTCCAGCGCGAGACAATGATTGACACGCGCACGTGACCGAATCCGGATGTCTGATTGGTGGAGATACCTTTCGCTGTAGCGAAATTTCAGCTTAATCGGATTTATGAATGAAAGTATACCTGTAAACATTTGCACATCTCCTGGGTGACGGGCCGCTTTACTCGTTAAATGAAAGTAATCCGCGTAAATAAAACACAAAATCGCGATAAAAATCATGCAATTTGTTAAAATAATTTTGATCCATCCACATCAAAGAAAAATAAGAAGACTGTTCATGTGATAAATATATAATCCCATGGAATTTTTCTCTGTTTGACGTCATCGTATACTCGTGTTTTTCGGGAGCCGCACAACTTCTCGCCTTCGGCTCGAAGTTGTACGGCTCCGCGAAAAACACTCGTATACGATGACGTCAAACAGAGAAAAATACCATGGGATTATATATAAATATATATATATATGTGTGTGTGTGTGTGTGTGTGTGTGTGTGTATACAGTGTGGAAATGTATTGTTAGAGAAACTAATAAAAAAAATCACACAACAATATCTGATTGTATCTGATTGTCTGTATTGGTCATTTTTGAAGCCCAAAAATTGTAGTGTAGTGACAATCATATGTAGTTGTGTGATTTTTCTGATTAGTTTTTCTCTCTCTCTCTCTCTCCCTGTCTCTCTCTCTCTCTCTCAATCTCTTTATATACATACAATTTTGGTTTAATTATTTCTACAGAATAAGATCATTCAGTGGCCTCATAATGACAGGATGGTTGGAATCGCAGCATCAATTCAGCAAGAGAGGCATTTACCAGACGTAGTTGGTATAATTGATGGAACGCACATCAGAATAACAAATCTTCCAGGCCAAACTGATGATTATATCAACAGAAAAAGCTATGCTTCTGTTCAACTCCAGTTGGTTGTTGATGATCACTTGATCATCAACGATGCCTTTGTTGGATGGCCTGGTTCAACTCATGATGCACGGGTGCTACGGAATTCAGAATTATACTCATCTGCAGCTGAACTGATTCCTGAAGGCATGTACATCATCGGAGACAGTGCATATCCCCTGCAGCCTTGGTTGTTGACTCCTTATCGAGATACCGGTCACCTGACACCTCCTCAAAGAAATTATAATAAAATTCTCAGTTCAAGCCGTCAAGTTGTGGAGCGTAGTATAGGACACTTGAAAGGGCGTTTTCTCCGATTGCAAGAAATATCTAGCCCCAGTATTTCCACAGTGTGCAAGCTGATCATGTGTGGTTGCATCTTACACAATTTTTGTATTTTGACAGATGATGACATAGAATCATACATTAATCTAGATGCTGTTGATGATGCCAATAATTTTGAAAATATTTTCCACAATAATTTAGACGCTGCGGTTCTTCGTGATAATATTGTTGCAATTATTCAATAAAGTACTTGATTGTGTATTGGTATGAAAAAGTTTCATGTGAAGTTTTTGAAGTTCCACACATTCTATCACTGTAAAAGTTTAGAAATAAAAGCTGCTTTATATTTCCTGTAATTATTTGTCCTGGATCTTTGAATAAAGAAATATCATTTTTTCGGTTGAACTTACACAGACATCAAATTTCCTAAAAGGTGACTTGTATGACTAATTTTATCATTGCTTTGAATAAACAATAAGCATATTCCTTGACTACTAATGGTATAGCACTGTGTGTAAATATAAAACAAAGGACACATCACAATACTCAGAACGGTGGCCACAAGTCTACTGTGACAGAACATGTATTCAGTTTCACAAGGTCATTGATATTTAATGTTTGAATAAATTATTATGACCTATACAAAAAAAACTAGAACAAAGCAGCCTGGTACTTTATGTAAGAATTTTACATGACTGATACAACTATATTCTGAAATTCACTGGTGTAATAATGACAAATCGATGATATGATTGGTTGATGAAATAAAAGACATGAGATGCAAGATACACACTTTCTGTTACTTTATTGATCAACAATAATGCATTGTTTACAAATTGACATCTTAATTATAATCTAATGATGCAAAATATTTTGTTGATAGATTATGATTGAAAAATTCTCTTTTATAAAAAATTGTTTGTCACATGAATTGACAATGGCAATTTCAAGGTATTAATAGTACCTGCATGTCAACATCATTGAAATTAATCTTTAATCCACTTGGAATCCATCTATAGCCACAGTTGCTTCAGACAACAGTGTTTGAACTATTGTTCTGGTATGAATGGACTGACTATTAATCACTGTTTGTATTATTAATTGATAATTCAATAGTCTTCTACAGAAAATGACAAAAATTGACAAAAGCTCTTTACAAATTATAATTAATGGTACCTTACATATATTGAAATTTATAATTACTTTGCTCACGGTTTTGTTTACAGTCTTGGTTCTTAGTGTTGAAATAGTGTTGAAATTCAAAATATTAACAAATAAAGCTGTAAGTTTAAAGTGGTATTGCATCAAAAATGGTCAGTTTTGCAATTAAACATTTCCATATAATAAATATTAAGCCAAAAAATTAAAAAAATTGAAAGATTTTGTGAAGTCGAGTGTTTTCAGAGTACACAAAGAAATTTTACTTAATAGACAGAAGACATAGTGATAAAGTATATAAGGTCACAACTGCTATCGCTTTAACAAATATAACTAACTGTTTATAAATGCTGAACAAACCATACAATTTTGACGATGTCTCTTTTTCAGCATATATTTCATTTTAAAATTCTACTCAGTATTACTAAATGATCTTTCTGTTCCTTTAGGAAGTTAACAATGACCTGAGCTAAAAACATGTTTTCTCCTGCCCCTTGATTGCCAAGTATAAATGATGAAAAAATCGACAAGACAAAGAGTTCCATTTAGTTGCAAAGGTGCAAGAAAAACATAACTTGTGTTATATGACAGTAATATTATATAATCTGGGCATTCCCACACAAGCCATTAAAGCCCCACTAGCTGTATCTTTTAGCATTATTTCTATGATTTCACTTTCGAGCTAAATAAGTTTGTGAGAATGTAGTAATTTAGGTGTGTGTATACACTTATTCTAACTACCCGCAAGGACTGTATATACAATTTTGAACAAGGTAACCGTAAAGATTACTACACTGCGAGAACAGCCCATTGGGGAAAGCGAAAACTGTGCACATGGATAATGTGTAAATCTGCACAGAAATCTTCACATAAACTGCACAGAGTAGTCCAATGTAATCGACAGGGGTTGAATGTTTTCAAATGAGACATTGTATACTCTTTTTTATTCATAATATTATCATTTTTGACTGTTAAAATTTGAAATTACTTGTCAAATCTTTCACAGAGGAATGGTTTCCTACTCCTGTGATAGCCAATATCCCTTCAGAGTTTAGAATTCAGAGAAAACAAGGAGAGAAAGGAAGATATTTTGAGGTCAACAAAACTGCTAAAACAGAAAAGACATTTTTCATTGTTATTGCCTGAGCTTTTGTTATGATCAGTAGTATTTTTTCCTTCTTAAGACACAGGTAAGTACTAAAACTGTAAACTCTAGCATATTAAACTTGTATTAACATTGAAATTCTGTGTCTTGTTCTCAAGCCAGAGAGAAAGATAATGATGATATGGATCAACTACAGATAAAACACATATTTCTGCCAGTTGTTTTTTCATGTACAGGGGATCAAAAGTTAACTAGCAAGCAAAAGAGAATTTATATATACAAAAGTGACAATATACCAAAGGAGTATAATATAACAGAATGATTATTCCTTGCCTTCATTTTACCGGTAAAGAGGAACAAAAAGTTAAGAGGCAAGACAACAAGAATTTTGTTTTTGTAACAATAACAGTGTTCTACAAGATATAACTAATTATGATTTACTTTTTGTCTATAATGTCAAGCAATCGATCAAATCTAGCCATTTTTTCTGCATGTAGTTTTCTTTGCAATTCTTCCTGTCTTGCTATATTATCTTTTTGTTCCTCTTGAAAGGAAGTCAACCATGTCATGAGTTGACCTACATTTGAACGCTTGCTTCTGCCTCTTGGTTTTGAGGGTGTGGCATTGTCAGTGTGATCCACCACAGGAGCAACACTGTCACCTTCACCAGCTTTAAGTGATGACTCAATGGTATAATCTGGGCGTGTACTTGGTTTGTTCCCATACAGGCGTTGAACTCTTCATAAAAGAGACATTTTTTTTTGTTGCCCGTATGAGAATTGTGATCAACAGTGCTCTTGTACTCTCTTTTAAGGCTTTTCCATTTGTTCAGACACTGATCAGCAGTAAAAGTGTAACCTCTATCCTTCATCTCATTGTTATTTCATTCCATAGCTGTTTATGGACCTAAATTCCAAATAAAGAAAGATTGCATTATCAATATTTTATTAAGATTATCATATCATTCTTCTATTATTACATGTTACTAGCTTGCCATAAACTGAAACTATTTAGAAAGGGATAAAGGGGTTTCCTTTCTATGCAATCCATTCTCAATTTCTTGAGCTCAAATGATTGTTTCAATCTTTCCTTGAAATTCCATACTTTTAGATCAAAAATACATCAAGTCCAAAAATATTAACCAGAACAGAGAAAACAATGGCATTATTTCCAGAATTTACCTTGATGAATAAATTGTCCAAGGGTCAGCTACAAGTGTAAACTGTATTATGTGATTTTCAAAGGCTTTAAAAATGTTGAAAAATTCAAGTAATTTCATGGAACCTTCTATTTTCTAAGTTGTAATTACAGACTAACAGACAGTACATTAGATAAGTTTGACACATATTTTAATTGTGTTATTGCTTGCCATGCAAAAGTAAAACTACATTTAACAGCAATCATGAATTTATTTAAATTTATATTATGGTTGCATCATATGAGGTTATTACGAAAATACCGCAAAGGATGCACGAGGACATTGGCGCAGCGTATCGCCCGACGCGAAGCGGAGGGCGATGCGCGGCGCCAATGTCCGAGTGCATCCTTTGCGGTATTTTCGTAATAACCTTATTATTATACATCTTACATTCCTGATCGGGGCATCAAAATGTCGGAGTAGTGACCGTTTTCGTGCAATGTCAACAATTTTTCTTCCGATTTTATAGCGCCAGTGTGGAACGCTACCTCGGACGCGCTTCTGCAAGTTTTGGAGTGTGTGCACTACACACATACGTACGTACAGCGCGCGCGAGACTTGTTCTGGCACTCGTCCAAGGGGTCCCTTGAAACCGTTCTACAGTGAACGCGCAGATACAGCCGCAGGGAATGGGGCGCCTTGAAACCGTACGTGTTACGGAACGGGCGCGGGTTCCGTACGGCTTTTTTAGCGCACGCTAAATTCTATTGTTCTCGATGGTAGATGTATAATAATTGTTAATACACCCAACTCACTTTATGCTTATGAAATTCCTCATCCTTATGAATTCCTCATCCTTGTTAAGTCGCAGTTGTACAAGAGTTGTTGATGCCCCTTTGGCCATTTTGTTGGTGTTTCAGTTCCAGGAACTTGAAGTTGATCACCGCAGATTTGAGTTTCTTCTGCTTGATGAGGGCTTGACTTGTCAGTCATAATTTTGCTGGATACATTTGTTGGCTGTGTAGTTGCACTGGTAACTGTACATTTGGTTCTTTCTGTCTCTTCTGCTTTCTTTATAATTTCAAGCAGGTATTTTGAATCTAATAAATAATAATGGATATTCAAGATCATTTAAATTATGAACAAAAGCTAGTTGTTTGAAAATATGTAAAATACAAAATGAAGTGTAACTTGTTTGACATATAGGGAAAAAACTTATTGCTACTTCTGAAACATGTGCAAGGCTGCTATATTTATGCTGATATATGTCTAATTAAAATCACAATGCATGAATGTATTGAGGACAGCAGGGTGAAGAACAAGAAAAACGAGTATAACAGATATGTTAAACCATCCAACATTTTGAAACAAGATGCACACAGATACCCGATCGCTCCCGGATTTTGCTTTGCCCTGTGAATATTTTAAAGTTTCGTCAACATCTTTAACACTGATACAGGGACCCCAGTTTTCTCGAGGGTCTATGCTGATACTCACCATTCTTAAGTTTTTCAGCAGTCTTGCGATCCGATCTTATCGTATATGTCTTCTCGTTATGCACAACTTAATGTCTATCAATCCATCGATAAGAAGTGAGTGAAAAACAAACCACCGAGCATTTACAGACAGGCAAAAATAACAGTTCACTCTCGTTTGTTTTCACCAATGAATCCGAGTATCAAAGATATTTATTAGCACTTTTAACACTGTCAATATTCATGGTTGTCAATGCATAATTATAAAGTCTTGGTATGTTTACAGGATTGCAAGTTGCACGGCTCGGCGTCTGCTATACAACAAATAAAAACATGCCATTCTATAGCAGTTTCTTTAATTTTCTTCCTCGTAAAAACAAAGCTGACAGGAACACTGTGCATTTCAATTATTTCAATCTAGCTGACACATTTTTTTACAATTTATTTACATCGCTTTTACGAAAAATGTTACAATACCTTTTGGATGTGTCGCCGTTTGACGCCATCTTGTTCTCGTCTGCTCCCAACTTTTGCCAAGAGTATGTTCTCGACCCGAGAACAACCCTCGGCAATTTTCCGAACCTTAGCCGAAGCTATTCGGGTCGTTCTCGAGTCAAGAACTGCGCACATAGTCGGAACGCACCAAATCGAACTTCTCTACGTGGGGGGTATGGAACGAAAAAATTCAAATTTATATCGCCGCATTCTGCAATTGAAACCATGGATATTTTTCGCTTAGGGTCTGTCTATCTGTGTTCCGTGTGCCGTAAAAACTGAATACTATGAAAGATGTCTACGTAACCTTTAGGGCGGTACAGACTTTCGACACAAAATTGTCCATTTTGTGAAAAAATATGGTGAAAAACAAAGTCGTCGCGTGCGTTCCTACCCTCAAAATTACTCACACCGCCCTAAATTTTAGCGTTTTACTCCGTCACCTTGTCGTCCCCAAGTTAGATTTGGCCAGTGATCGATAGCGCAGATACTAAGCTTTGAGACTACGTATTCGGTTTTTGTATTAAAGCCGTGAGACGGAAATGTTAACTTAAAATGTGCCCAAAACATCATCGACCATGACCTAGCGAGTAAATAAAGCCGCCCTCTACCGATGACCTTTGCCATCTCCGTCGTCTTTTTAGAATTTCATTTTTCATCATCATTGCCTTTTAGTTCAGAAATGATGCTTCGTATCCATTTTGTAACTTGTTATAAATGATTTTTTCCTTTCTTTTAACAAAGTAAGCCTACGTCTGATCATTGTAAAACAACCTACATACTTTTTTTAGGAAAAAGGTGTTTTGTTTTAAGGCACATTAGCTGTATTTTAGGATTATTTTTACATATGATTTACAATCAAAAGTAACTAAAGCCAAAGTTCTTCCCAAAATGTGATAAAAAAGTTTTTAAATTTGGTGAAGAATGTACAATTTAGATTTGTAACAATACAATAATTTTTGGCTTCCAAATATGGATTCAAGTAATGACAGGGAATGCAAAAGCTATCTTTGAAAATCAGATAATATATTTTGGTGAGCATTGCAAAGTGCATGTGTAGAAAAGATACAGCTAATGGGGCTTTACTGTATATTTCAGGTATTATTTACTTTTATGTCTAAGCACACATCCAGACATATATTGCCTTCAAAAATGATTGCAGGACTGCTGAGACTTTGGTTTAGTCATCTTGGTAATCATTTCAGAAAGAATAAATATTTCTGTGTCATGCATTTTGTAATTTATCTAAGGGTACTAAACCCACACATTTTTTGAAACACATACAACACTTATTCCAAGCTTCCATATTGCCACAACTAAATAAAATTGCAGGACAGTCAGGAATATTGTTAAGGTTAACATTTTATTGCAAATTAAATTAAAAAAAGCAAAACATTCTTCTTGCACTTGCTGTGTCAGTTCTTTCACTGTATAGATGTGCCGTGATCTGCAAGTAGAAAACAGATGTTTTGACAATACTTTTAATGGGAAGTATAAATAACATTTTTAGGTATGTATCCAATTAAAAAAATACACCTTGGGTCGTCTTAATGTAAATGCATATTAACGTGGTAAATTACATTAGTATCAACTGAATCAATTATTTTCTTGCTATACATGTAATATGATTATGTAAATGAGCATACCTTCCCCTAAATACCCTATTCACTTCAAAGGTACTTGTTAGTTCTCCCCGCTATTTAGTGATTTCCTAATATAATGATATTGTTCGTTATCTACTACTCTACTTTCTCTTTCTATTGTGTATCAATAATATACAACATCCCTGCATCTGTTTAAGTCACTTCTCATCCTACCTAGCAGTATTCCTGTATTCAAGGCCAAGATTTCTATATACACTATACTGTTAGACAGCCAGGTCATCTGCCTACTTAGTGGTTATCCTGCCGGGTGTACTAGATTTTTCTCAGTTACTATCCCTGAACACAACACAGTCAGGTCATCTGCCTACTTAGTGGTTATCCTGCCGGGTGTATTAGACTTTTCTCAGCTAATATCCCTGAGCACAACACAGTCAGGTCTACTAACCTACCGATATTTAGTCATTAGATACATGTGTAACTGTCACTGCATAGATCACATAGAGCTCTCACATCATCAGCTGTTCCAACACCTAGTCATTTACTCTGGTAGCTTGAGACTTAGGCTGCGTTCACAAATAACGATTGGGGGGGGGGGGGGGAGGAATCACGATAATAATCTTATTTTTTCAGATCCCCCTCAACACCCTAAATAATTTTCAAATGCCCCCCTCTATATGATCAAAATTTTTCAAGTCCCCCCAACTATCACAATCCCACATATTTGTAAAGGATGTGTATGCAGAAAAAATCACGTATTGCGGCGTTCCGCTCACAGGTGTTCAACACTACCTGCTATTAGCACTTTATAAAGTCATATTCCTGAGACAAGTTCTTAAATTGATTCATCTTAAAGGCATCAGTGAACTTTTTGGATTTGTCATCCAACTCTGGCAAGGTCAATTGTTGCTGCCGAAGAGCACACAAAATGACGATCATGAGAGAATAGGCAAATTATGAATTCTGGCTCATTGCCATATTGTCAAAAACTGAGCACAGTCACCTACCAGAAATTTGTTTCAAAAGTACAAGAAATATATGAATTAAGTGCTACTCAAAATTAACAATACTGTTGGCTAAAAAATTCCATCAAATAAATGTTTTAATCTCTGAAATTTTGGGTTAATAATGGCAAATTTGGCTAAAAAATAAATAATTCCATTTAGTCACATATTTTTTCATTAAGTCCTCACTGTTCAAAGTTTTACTTTGTGTATTATTTTATGACAAGAATGTGAAAATATAGAAAATCAAGCATGGTGACCCCATCGTTTTTCTTTAATGTTTGATTATTCTCATATGCCACAATTCAAAAATTCGCGATAACTTTTCAAGTCTCCTGGTCTTCCATATGTTGCTCTCTGGCCTTTATGTTTCACTGTCATGATCGTCATTTGACCGAAACTCTTCTTCAACTACCGTGTACATCAGAGTCAGAGCTATCTCTGCACTGCTCAGGTATGCAGTAACATTGACACTACAGTAGCAGAGCAGAATCTGATAGTGATATTTTGATAATTTTGACAATATTTTTGTTCTTTATACAACTGAGTTCTTGTTCTACACCCTATGGCATCTTGAACTGTCCAGTATTCAGCTTGCTATCACAGCCTGTGTATGTGTACCATGCATTTATATCTCTGACTGTCAGTCTGAACTCTAACTAAATTGTCACCAAATACATATTTATATATACAGGCTTTGTCGACAAACTGAATATTGTGTGTTTGAGCATGCTGTAGGGAGACAGCAAGAACTGTAGTTGATATATTGCATAGAAATATCGCAAAAATCATCAACATTTGCAGCTTCTGCCCCTTATAACTAGGCTTATTTGGCTTTTTACGACAAATCACACATGTTTAGATATTTTCGAGATAAAAGTCATGAAATTTAACAAAAATGGGTCTAGATTTCGTAAATTATTACCAACATTACAACAATTCGATGACATAAAATGATATTCATTTTTCATTGAATTACCTACAAAAACTTGGAATTGGAAAATGTAAAACATAAAAGGGAACCAAAAAATTTTCAAGTCCCCCTACAGGTAGAGCAAAATTTTCAAGTCCCCCCTCTACTACCCCAAAATTTTCGAATCCCCCCAAATTCCTCCAGCCCCCCTAGCCGTTTTTAGTGAACGCAGCCTTACGAGTTTTATGCATGTACATATTATTGACACAAGTATTTTTATCCTACACATAAACAGATGCTTTTATATATTAGAATGCAGCTTTTAGCATATCAAACAGGGCCATCAGATCTGTGTAAAAATATTTTTTGATGAAAGGAAGAAATGTTATTTCTCTACACAGAATGTTGCAATGGAAACTAATGAAACTGTCAGATACGGAGGAAGATTTTCCGCTTATCCCAAAGAGATGTTCTGCAAAATAACAATTCCGTTAAACCCTGCAATATTTTTAGTTGCAATCGATTACCAGACATGTTGTACGGCCACCTTGGTTGTTTTGTTTTTACTTCCGGTTCGCACATAGCTGAAATAAATCGCTCTCAGAATGCCATCTGATCTTCCCCAAGTCCGATTTTGCTTCAGCACATTAATGATGAATAAGGATAATAAATTTACTAAAATTTAGAAATTAAACCCATGAGACGGAAATGTTAACTTCTCAAACGACGGTATTAATTTTGCAAGTTTCTGCAGATATGTCATAACCCATCCACAATTGACATTGAAAGTTTTTGCCGTATTTCCGAAAAAAATGTCAAATTTCTGGGGAAAAGCCATCAAACAACTGTCGGACCATCAATCTACTAGAACCAACGCACTTAAAACATATGTATCTAATTTAACGGTCAAAATTTAATGAAATTTGGAGAGCTCAGCTTACCTGATGTGTCGCCCTGTCAGTCAGCTTCTGCTCGGTGGCGCCCGTCGTCTCGCCTTAGCGACGACAGAATCTGGAATAGACACGCCTAGCAACAACGGAAAAATCGCCTATGTGCGTCCGCACTGTAAGGTAGTACATATGTACCATTCTATATAGGAGAGCGCCCTCTTTTGTCCAGAAGATGTACATGTTCCTTTTTGACTACCTAACCTGGTGAGCGTGAATAACAGGACAAAATGGCAAAAAATCATGCTAGTGACCTTATAATATTTCTTTCAAAAGTTTTTATGAATCAAAACAACAAAATTTTATTTTTGCACTGAAAAATCGACAGTTATTTTTATTTTGAAAGATCAGTAGAGAATAATTAACAATTGTAGCTCTGACATAATATCAGTAACCTAGAGGGTCAATCTCAGGTCTAACAAAATTCACCTTTTTTCGTCATTTTTGCTGTTTAGTAAGAAAATTTGCGTGGTGACCCCAACTTTTTTGCTTCTAAATCAAAGAACACTGTCTGTTTGATAGATATTGCTGTACTTTTTAACATTTTGAAAATTATTTTGTGCATTTATATGAAGTTTATATTTTAAAAAAGACTAATTTTACAGTTAAATGATAAATTTAGGGTCTAATATTTAATTTAAGACAAGACGTCACAAATTTTAGTTGATTGTCCTAATGCAGCTGTCCTGGAAATGCAAAAATGTGGTATGCACACTGGGATCTGTTAATCGTTTACGATAAAATAAAGATTCTGCTGGTAAGTGCAAATTTCGCAAAATGGGAGATTTAGTGGTTTTCTGTCAATTTTGGCATGTGTTTTTTCAAAAATTTTGCATGGGTACCCCATATTTTTTTCATATCTTTGCAATGTACACATAAAGATTATTTCAGAAAAGTCAACTTCAAGAATGTCCCAACATTTTTTGGAATGGTAGCGTACCTCCTTAACAGGAAATTTTCCCTGGCCCGTTTTCCTCCGTAGAGGGCTACCGGGCAACTCAGGGAACCTTGCACACTAGTCAGGGGTGCGTTCGATTATCTTCCTCGAGGCACCCTAGGGCGGCCCGGGGCGACCCAGTTTCTGTTCGATTATCGTGTGACGTCATTGTCGGGGTACCTCGGGGTGGATTTCACCGCCCCTGCTCGTCGAGTCGGGGAAGTGCGGGGCACTGCATAACAAATATGGCGGACGACAAACAGACAACACTAGTGCTCATGGAGAAAAGTCGTATGTATTGGTTGGTACAGTTAATCAAAACAATTGACGTGACATGGTGGAGTTGTTGAAAATGAACAAGCAAAAATATAGCTATTCTGTGGTGAAATCTTTGGATTGTTGTTGTCGTCTGACATTTTGTTCCCCCCGGTAACGTTCGATTTTCCCACTTCCCCGAGGAGCCCCACCATAACATCATGACGTCACTTAGGGCTCCCCGAGGATCATAATCGAACGCAGCCCTGGTTCCCTGCCCCCTTTCTACCGTTGGCTGCGCTACACTCACGAAAAAAGGGGCAGGGAACCAGACTACCTTGCACACCAGACTTAGGTTGAGTAAACCGAATCCGAGTGCGCATGCGCAAATCTTGGCAGACCCTCTAGCTCTCCTAAGTTTTATTTGTTTTGGTATCACAGTATTTTGTCGAGTTTGTTTCCCCCAACTTGGACACAATGAATGCAGCGAAAGACGGAAAGTTTGTTTCAAAGGCCGAGTTAAGAAGACGGCAGAATGTTTCTGTATTGAATAGAAGTAGAGTTTTGACAGTTTCTGGGGCGAAAACTTCAGCGCAAGGTCAGCTGCAGAGACAATCACTGCGGTTCAGCGCGAGGCTACAGTCGCTGATACTGAGTGATAGTGATACTGAAATTTAGGCAATAAGCAAGACAATGACATACCATGGAATGAAGGCCTCAGGCTGGTGAATTTTGGAGTTCTTTCTACGGCTCTGAGCTCCTGTAACAACTGTCAGAGGTCCCTTCAATTTTCACGAAACGGGTATGGAGGCGGAAGTGTTTTGAGCGTGGCCTGTGGATGTGATACTGATACGAACAAGACACATCGAAAAGTAGAAAAACGTGGAATGAGAGCTTTTGATACATGTATCAATAACAAGATAGCAGCTGGTATGTCAGTAGTTTTATCAGATTATCTAATCTGCGAATGTTTCTAGGACGTATGTGTCGACACAGTTTACGTATTATTAGGCTTGGCAACGGACGCTACGTCCTATCCTGTTGCTAGGTTATTTGGGGTAAATAAAATGAGGTATTACAAGTGTTTTAAAAGGGTTGATGGGGGATCTCCGGTTGCCTGATGTGTTGCCCATGACCTTGAACGGTATGTCGTACCATGGACGTAAATCACACATGCACTACCAATCAACATTTTGGATGTTTTATCCTTGTTTTGAATCAATGTTAAAATGAGAAGCCTGTATTCATTTTCTGTCGTAGATCCATTGAGTGAGAAATGGGACTTTGGACTTTGTTGAACTTTGGATCCGCATTGCAGTACACCCCCCCCCCCCCCGGTGTCACTTTTTCTTACCATGGAGGTAGCAACCTCCATGTTCTTACTTACCGAAGTATTTTACTATGGAAGTTGTCGGGACTCGGCTATTATCTCCATGATTTTACAAACAGTCGTGACACTTATTTCACTTATCATCCCTATATGTCGATTTCTTTTTGCTTTTTAGAAATAATATTGGCAACTCAAGAAATGGGATTTTTTTTCTCCGTTTTCATGTTGTATGCATTCATGTACAAGTTACTGTGCCAATCAAGAGTTGAGTCATCTTGTGTGTTTATTCGTGAGCAAATAACTTTTTACTGAATTTTTTCTTATAGGAATGATCAATGCTGGCATTGGAGAAAGACATGTGAATGCGTTTGTTCACAGCAATGTCACTGCCCCCTCTCCACAATAAAACACTGAAACGCAAAGAAAGGGAATCTGGAGATACAATAGTGAGGGTTGCAAAAACCTCAGGTCATCAGGCCATAGAAGAAGAATGTTCAAAAGCTAAGAAAGCAAGGTAATTACAAAATCTTATAAAAACACACATTACAAAATTGTTTTATACTAGTAGTTCGGTACCGGGTATATTTGAAACATGTATTTTTCACTTATATTCCATGAAGTTTAGTCTGAACAAAGTTGAGTAATGTATTAGTACTGCTGTTATCATTTTGACAACTCATCTTTTACTCTCTTCAAAAAATCATAAATCGTTTGTTTTCACTTGAAATTAAATTGATCATTTCATTTTGTAGGAAACGTTGGAAATAATATTGCCGTTTCTCATTAATTGCTTCATTTTTATAACAAATGGTGAATGTTTTTTTTTAAATAGAATCGATGTGTCATTTGATGGAGGCTGGCAAAAGAGAGGTAGTGCCAGAGACTATTAACACTTTCAGTGCCCCCGGCCGATGGATCGGCCTGAGTATTGTTATGTAAATTGCCACAGGCCGATCCATCGGCCAAATTTGGTAACTTTCATTGAGAGAGTTATCTTTTATGAAATGCAGCAATGCCTTTGTAAAGTTACAAAAATGACACTGTAGGAACATTTGCTGTCTTTACCAGTACCTTTTGTTCAGTGCTCTTTTGAAGGCACTGAGCGTGTATTAAGCTTTTTACATGATGTCAAAGGTTCACATCACTCAGAATCAAGATGGCAGACCATAATGTTTACATTTATTGTCTGCGTAGTTTTGCATCAACTTTTGGAAGAAATGATGTCAGACAGCAAAGGTAGTGTGTATAGAAGCTTCACAAAGCTCAGACGATGATGAAATTCTTCAAAATGGTGAGAATCTTGATGATAATATTGACCAAAATGTCCCTGATTGAGGTTGCGATCAAGGGTTTCTGTATCCCAACCCATGGTTTCGAGTACTTCCTCCTGAACCTCATCGAGACGCACCTCATATTTTTCAAGAGAATACAGGCCCTGTGAGCTAGTCCACCACTTAGAGATGCTCATCCTCTTACCTACTTTCAGCTCTTTTGTACGATAGAACTCGTTCAATTGTTTGTACTCAAAACAAATCGTTATGCTTTATCCGTGCCAATCAGAGAGTGTTGGGACATGCATCAAGAGTGTGGCGTTGGATACGTGCAGGCAGTACCATGATAAGGGAGATGCTCGCTTTTCTGGCAGTAATTTTGGACATGGGACTTATACAAAAAATCGCATTGCCGACTATTGGGAAATGAAATATAAATCACAGTCAATGCCATGCATGGTTCCGCAGAATCTTTTCGAGAAACCGGTTCCAATTACTGCTGAAATTTTTCCATATTGTCAATAACAGATGTATACCAGCAAGAGGCCAAATCAGACATGACCCACGTAATAAATTTCAATGTCTAATTGACCACTGCAATAGGAAGTTCATTCAACATTATAAACCAGGACAAAACATTACAGTTGATGAAAGCATGGTTGGCAGTCGTAATCACTGTGATCTAATCTACTTATGCCAAATAAACACCATCACAGGTTTGGCATGGAACTTTGGGTTCTGTGTGAACAGGGCTCAAAATTAGCGGTAGTCCCGTGTCCACAGACTACCAACTTTCCCTAGGGCTACCAATGAAATGGTAGCCCACACGGACTACCAAAGACTTGGACATGAAATACTTGACATGCGATATCCGTCACTTTTGGACGAGCTCAATGCAGTCAACATGCAATTTCATTTGTTTGAAGCAATTATCCTTTCATCTGTTAAGAGTTTTTTCCGCTGACTATTACAATTTTCATTGCTATGTTGTAGTTTTCACAAGATACATAGCGTTTGATACTAGAATGTTGAGTTGCTTTTCCGTGCAGTCTTTGCATGCCACTTCACACTATGCTGTTGATCTGCAGCATACAAGACGTAGTTATGTCAAGTTCTTAGTTTGATGCTGAAATTTCACAAAACTGTCACTTCTATATCAGAGATTGTGTAATCAGTTTGATTTGAAATTAAAACTATCTACTGTTGATTGACCAATCAGAGTGCTCAATTCAGGATGTTTTATCTGCTCGTAAAGCCTTGGTCACCAAATTCCAGAAACGAATGACAGCGCCATAGTAAAGTACTGTCCAATCAAAAGTGAACATGTCATATTCTGTAGACATCTGGTACGTTTTAATATTCAAATTTGGTAACACAGCGGAAACCAGCTGCAACACA
Source organism: Ptychodera flava (assembly GCF_041260155.1). Classification (NCBI taxonomy): domain Eukaryota; kingdom Metazoa; phylum Hemichordata; class Enteropneusta; family Ptychoderidae; genus Ptychodera; species Ptychodera flava. Next base: position 2,587,337 of record NC_091932.1, on the reverse strand, counting down.
AAATCTGCTGTGGTACAAACATAAACTAATGTGCCCTAGGGCATTTAAACTAATGTGCCCTAGGGCATTTATAGGATGTTCCATTACATTGGAAGGCTATTTCACAAATAAAAGTTTTAATTCATATCCTAAACATGTTACATTGACAAAGGGGACGGTTGATGTAAACACATTGAAAACGGAAATATATCAGTTAGGGCGATAGTTTTTAAGTCAGATAAACCCTCGTACTCGGGCTTTTCTGGTATATAAAGTCAACCCTACGATAAAATGTCTCGGCCTGCAGCCTCGACATTTTATTGTTGGGCTGGACTTTATATACCAGAAGAGCCCTCGTACTGGGGCTTTATCCTATACTAGTAATATAAAACACAATCTGATTAAAATCAAATGTAGAGTACAGCGACGTCTACTTGAGCTTACATGGTATTCTCTTGCTGTCACCTCTCACTACATCTAACCAACTCCCATAGGAGGTCGCATTCAAATCTTGCACTCTGGCCAGAACAGCCGACCTATCAGAAGCACCTTACAGAGAACAATAGGTATGACTCCCAAACATGCATATGCGGAAAATCGAAATGGCATTCAAGTGTGTAATGGAGCCATCCACCCAGTTGTAAACACAGGCGCACGGCGAATTTTAAAATCACTTGTTTGTAAATTTAATGTTGAAACATGCCTTTTGTTAAGAACCCTTACAAAAATGAGGTCCTGGCAGGAGAGCGACAGGAAAGCTGCGGGAGAGCGACAGGACTGTTCTGGGACTAAAGCTGCAGAGTTCCAGGGCAGATTTCTGGCCCGCAGAATCTGCCCCGCTATAGCTGGGCAGATCACTTTGCTACAAATCTGTCCGGCAGAGCGGCAGAAAATTACTTGAATGGTGCAGCATCTCTGCAGGAACATTAGTGGCCTAATAATTGTGGCTGATCAGATATATCTAACAACAAATCTGTCCCGTAGAGCGACAGAAAATGATAGGAGTGGAGCAGCATCTCTGCACTTAATGTATTTTGACTATCAGACCATGGAGGTAGCAGAGGACAGATCGACTTACATGTGTTCATAGTTGCACAGAGGCGATCAGTAAGCTTAATATTTGCTGCGGTATTGTCTATCACAAATATAAAAAAATAAAATAAAAATAAATGAAGTTTGCAGATGGTATACATAAGCCCAAGCGATGTATGAACGTGAGCGTGGGTTTGCAGTGCTAATAGTTCATTCACAGTGTGATAATTAATAGACAGTAAAAGCTGCTATGATGTGATTGAGGCGATCGAGCTACAAACTGCTAAAAGGGTATTCTGATGATTAACAATGCTGTTTCATGAGTACACTATAGGCAGCCACAGAAGATTCCTATGAAAATGTTTTCTTTGCCCATCAGGTTACTTTTTGAGCCAATGATAAATTAATCCGTAAGAAAATTCAAAATTAAATTCATGGCAGCAACGAAAATCTCTAGAAAATCGGCCGTAGTCCACCAAGGAAATAATAATTGATAACAATAACATTTCATCGCTTGCTTTTAAATATAGGATTTGCATCACGTCTGTGACAATATTTGACCTACAAATTATCTCTCGACAATTATTTCCAAAACATCATTTTTACTTTGATCAGTGCAGTTACTAAATCGCCGACTTTTGAAGTTTTTAAGACAAGGGAATAAATCTTGTAAATCCATTTTCATTATTGTTATTGTGTTCTCAACCCATTAATGCGTGTCCGTGCACGTAATACGTGTAACCTCAACTCTCCAGAGAAACACACGCGAACACAAGTTTACACAGTTGAACTGATGCGTTGGTGTTCGTATCTAACTCTGTCGCAAAGAATACAATTTTCATTGAAACTTGGTCTCGTTAAACCGAAAAGGCACACTATAGATTTACGGTAGTAGTACCTTTGTACGATACACAGTTGTAACTTGTAGCACGGCGGCATATGGGAATGCTATACGTAGGGTTTCGCCACTATATTCCTGCTATATTCTGACATCGTGTCGCGCTTAGTCATGGCCACAGGAGCTCTCAATGTACTGTTGCTTGGATAGTCGATCGAACACTCTAGGTTTTTTCAATGAACTTTCCGTCAGTGTACTTTTTAAACGCTTTTGAAGTCCGCTGTACTTCATGCTAGTTACACTGCAGCGATCGCGAGGACTTTGTACCGGAAGTAATAGTATCACGCATGATGACATCATAGATCATGTGAAGACTTCGTTATGATTGGTCAGATTGGTAAAACAATCAAAGGTCAAATCTCAGCGGCAATTTTTACCTTCTCGTGTCTATTTATAGACAGAGAAGGTATTAGAGTTGAAAACCAGTATGCTGGTGTCAACTACTTCCGTCTGTCAATACTTCCGTCTGTCAAGATCCGTTGACGTTATGCCATTGTGATGGGTCATATCATAAACGGTGGGGGTGTTCATGGTTCAGGTTGAGGTGTAGGAGAACGATTTTGAGCTGTGACAAAATTAAAAGGGACTTAGCGGCATAGCCACAGTGTTACATGTAAGCCTTTCTCCAAGGTTCTTAGTTGACTACGATCTATTACAGACTACTGAGCTGACGTTAGGGGTACTCACTTGTGTTTGCTCACCCTCTGTGCGCTAGTGTTTGGTACTGAGTTGCGTGGATATCCCCTCATGGCCTCACGTGATATGGGCCTGTTGCATAATCTGCAGATGATTGGGCCTGTTGCATAATCTGCAGATGATCATATGCCTCTGAGTCTGAAAACGGTCATTGTGTAAGCCTGTCGGCATTTTCCTTGCATTTTTTCTCATTTATTTTGCAAAATATCGGCGAGTACCTCAATATTTCAAGATAACTCTTTCTTCCCAATCGTTTCCTTGAGTTTCAGAGTCATATGAACGAAAATGAGTGAAAGTTTTAGACAGGAAAATCGGACGTCGGCCATGTTCAATGTTTACAGTACAATCAGAAGTTATGTGGAGGAAACAATTAACAAACACTATTCATGATGCCCGCCCTCTAGAGGCAGACCTTCCTATATGAAGTACAACATTTGATGCTTGTGGAAAGCTTGACCACACAAAGGAGCATTTAACTTTTAGAAAATGACAAATTGAATAAGAAGCTATTCTGAAAATGTCAAATACTGAGAAAAAATGCGCAAATATTCAAATAAACAGGTTAACTGACTGGTCAGCTATAAAAAACAATGAAAATGTTTATGATCAAAAGTTTTTGAGATGCGCACATTTTAACAAATACAGAAATTATTAACATTATGAATATAAGACCAAACTATTTTTTCAGGGATGGGACAGGTTGGAAATGAGCGTTGAGAGACAAAGGCACTCCTATTGCTGCATGTGGATGCAGCCACACCATTTCATTTACAGCATACTTATTCACTGTGTTGTGTTCAAGTTCCATATTGTACTGACTGTCATACAAGGATAACATAAGCAAATCAAATCAAATTAGAAAAGGATCAATGCTGTTGTGTGGATTTTGCTGAACACGGCTGATTTTAATATTTCGCCCTACATATTTGGTATGCAGCAAAGGCATATTTTGATGTAAAGTCAAAATTAACACTACATTCCTGACAATATATGTTACCGTTTCTGCATGAACTTTTCTTTTTTTAAATTATAGAAAGTACTTCGAACAGATTAACAATTATCGTGATGTCAACCCATGATTTTACATCACAAAGACTGTAATTCTGCCAATTTTTTTTATTTTTCAGTCATTTTATAAATTTTGCACTGCACAAGATGATTGAACAAATTGCAATGTTTGAATTTGTAAACTCAAAGAATAAAAATCCTTTGGTCACAGATTAAATTATTTTTTGAAAAGAAATTTACTCTTAAACACTTTTAGCATATATTCTTTACACGGTCATGTATTTCAAGGAAAATATGCCTATTAAAAACAGTAATTTCTTCACTTTCAATTTCTTTTGAATACTATGACAATTATCAGCCATGAGGTTTTACAAACACAAGACCAGATAAGCGTTTTTCATCATTTCCACAGGACTCTTTGGAATATCCCTTAAAAACAGTTAAAAGTGACTCTAAATGATCACTTGGTATACATTTAATTTACAGATGCCAGGTTGTGTATTTCACATGCACTCAGGTCAGTAGGGAAGTGCGTCATTACTATTTTGGACTGTTAATTCTTATTTCTGAATTATTTAACCTTTTTTCCACACTGAACTATCTTTAGGCAGTTTATACTGTAGCTTAGAATTTTTTTTGATTGGTGTATTTAATCATCTTTTGGGTTCTTTGGGTCCATATCTCACCTCATGCCCCTACATCATCAACAATTTACCAATAACTCCATGCCAACAACCAATTACCTGACCTGGCCACACATTAGAGAAGGTACAGCGTCATTGACGGTATTTTTGGACAGTTACGACCTTTGAATTACTGAGTAAATTGTCGCTGATTTTTCCCTATAAGTTTGACAAAATTTCGCGTAAATTTGCTGTTTGACATCGTCGTGACGACTTCATACACGCTAACTATGTATGTAAAACCTATAGGCAATGTTTACGACGCGTAAAAAAGTCATCGTCGTCATGATCAGCTTGTGGAGATCGATCGGCTCGTCGATTTGAACAATGATCACCATACCATCCCCGTGGCTATAGGCGATCGTTTAAACTTCGGTAAGTACATTTTCGATTTGCCTTCTCTGCGACGTGAAGACGTAGTTTTTACTGTTTTTGTTCGGCGCAATTCTCGAGTAAATACTGTTCAATTGTATGAATTCTAAAATTGGTATAACTCGTGAGGTTGAACGTAGAGTGTACAACGATAGAGGGACCGTGGTACAGTGTACACAAAAAATGGAGTACATGCCGATACTATTATCTACAATAATATACTTCTCTCTTGCATTGGCAAAGGTAAAACTTTTGCTCATGTATACAAATTTCCCTCAATGTACGATATAAAAGGACAGATATAAAACAAGAAAGAACAATACATGTAGGAATTGTTGGATACGAATTAAGTTCTCAAACTCTTGACAGAGTCTGGTACCTGCTACATGTATTCCGAAACGTACTTCTCTATGACATCAATATACATCTGTCTGCTTATAAGATTATTCTGAACGTGTGTCCTTAAAATTGAAGTTTACTTTAAAATTTTTATTAACGTATTTTGACATTTGTTTATATGTAACCTGTAGATATTTTGCTGGCATATTGTAACGGGAATCAGTAATTAATTTACATATTTCATTACAATATTTCATTGAACTTCTACTACATGAACTCTTTCATCACAAAATATGTATACAATATTCTATTGCATTTAATGCTGCAACCTTTTGATAAGCAACTTAGATATAAGCTCAGTACAAAGACCTACCTTTTTTCTAACTATGTTTCAATTTGGCTTTAGAAAGTTCATGTAGGTATGCAATGAAGTGTACTCAAACCAAGCGAGTTTTACATGGTGAAGTCTACAATCTTAACGGAATTACTGCAGGGGATAAATCATCTGCAAATTAAATTTTGTTTTATGCCAATGATTCTCCTACTTTCCTAGTTTGAAGCAAATTGCAAGTTGAACAGATTGATACTAGACTACTGCTATAATCACATTTTGTCATTCACAAGTTGAGGGAACATTTTCTTTATTTTATGAATACATGCAAATTTCACAGTCTTCAATGTTTGATCCCTTACGAAAAAGTCCTATAGGACCCAAGTGGGATTGACCGTGGTCCAATAGGAGTACCACAGGAACGGTGTAGGACCAGGCTGGTCCTATAGGAATGATGATTTTAAGTCCTATTGGACAATCCCATTGTAAATGAAATTCCAATAGGAACTTTGTGGGACCATGCTTGTCCTATGGGAACAATCCCTGAATGTCCTACAGGACAATCCATTTGTACATGACATTCAAATAGGATTTATTCAATTCTGTCAGAATCATTAGCTTTTGCCATTGCTCTGACAAAATTATTCTTGCCATTCTCAGAGAGCAAAATATTTTGCAAATTAATTTGCACTTAATCTTTGGACTGGTACTAAAGGAAACATGGTTTATTTTTTTATATTTGTGATAGACAATACCGCAGCAAATATTAAGCTTACTGATCGCCTCTGTGCAACTATGAACACATGTAAGTCGATCTGTCCTCTGCTACCTCCATGGTCTGATAGTCAAAATACATTAAGTGCAGAGATGCTGCTCCACTCCTATCATTTTCTATCGCTCTACGGGACAGATTTGTTGTTAGATATATCTGATCAGCCACAATTATTAGGCCACTAATGTTCCTGCAGAGATGCTGCACCATTCAAGTAATTTTCTGCCGCTCTGCCGGACAGATTTGTAGCAAAGTGATCTGCCCAGCTATAGCGGGGCAGATTCTGCGGGCCAGAAATCTGCCCTGGAACTCTGCAGCTTTAGTCCCAGAACAGTCCTGTCGCTCTCCCGCAGCTTTCCTGTCGCTCTCCTGCCAGGACCTCATTTTTGTAAGGGTATATATATACACACAGTGAGTGTAGACACACAGTAACAAGTGTACATGTCTACACACAGTGAGTGTAGACAGTGACTGTATATACACAGTGAGTGTGTACACAGAGTGACTGTATACACATTGTGACAGTGTATACACAGTGACAGCAGTGTACATGTATACACACACTGAGTGTATTACAAGCAGTGAGTGTAGACACAGTAACTGTATACACACAGTGAGTGTGACACAGTGACTGTATATACACACAGTGACAGGAGTGTCTATACATACAGTGTATATTCACACACAAAAGTTGCTTTCGAGGTATGCCTCTCAGTAACTTTAATCCTGTAAATGATGATATTGTAAAGAATACCATCTCTAGTTCCACTGCAAAGACATGATACAATGCCGACTGATTTGTTGATAGAATGCTTAGACACGGTGGTACCATACATCACACGGGTTATCAATCATTCCCTTGCATCTGGCTCATTCCCTTCTAGTTTCAAAACAGCTCTTGTTAAACCACTGCTGAAGAAACAATCTGTCAACCCAAGTCAACTAAAAAACTACCGACCTGTCTCAAACCTGTCTTTTTTGTCTGAAATATTTGAAATAATTATTCTATCACAAATTAAGTGTTCATCTTACTTCCCACAACCTTTCGAACCCTCTTCAGTCTGAATACAAACAACACCACAGTACTGAAACTGCTGTATTGAAAATAGTCAATGACATTCTGACCTCCTTGGATTCTGGCAAAATTACCATTCTCACTCTCTTGAGGTATGTAAGACCCCAAAAATTGACAAAGTGAGCGTCAAAGTGCTCGATCGAGCACTTTGTGGAAAATGACAAACTGAGCGTCAAACTGAGCGTCAAAGCGAGCGATCGAGCAGTTCGTGGAAAATGTTAAACTGAGCGTCAAAGCGAGCGTCAAACTGAGCGTGATGGCGCCTCCAACGATAGGATGTGGTATAATTAATTTTGCCATCAGCTGTGAGATCGCGTCCCGCCAGGTCGATGTTATACATTCTCTCACAGTTTTGTGGAGGGACTGTGATTCACTATGGCGGTACCCAATGAACTTCGTGAGTCGTCAATCCCGCCTGATGATTTGGTATGAGCTGACATTCCCTGTTACTGTTGTCCTGTTTTCGGTAGATAATCTTTCCGAACAGATTCGCTTCATGGCCATGACAACTATCATTTTTATACCTCAGCTTCGCTTACCGCCAGGATTACCGCTGCTCAGAGACTGAATATTCATGAGAAAGTCATTTTACCACGGACTGGAAGTGAAACATTCACACCTCTTCCACTCCTAACGATCGCGGAAATACCGCAGGCACAGCGGTAAATGGCATGAACGGCTACAGTTTGCAGTATTTTTTTGAGAAGAGAGAGACAGAGAGTGTTTACGTCTTGGTCAAATAAACTAGTACGTCGTCACTGTTGCGTATGTTCACTTCCGTCTGTAAAATATTGCAAACTAAATACCTAACAAAAAGGTGCAATTCATGAACACCTCCTAACATGTCTTAGGTGTAATCGATGTCAAAAAAATAGTTGACGATTTATCAAATGTAAAGTTCAAGTTAATTACGACACCCAAATTTTGTTCAATTTGTGCGAGATCGGGAAGTAAAACTCTGGTCATAAGCTTACATCGGTAGAGCTATTCCATGACAGCAAATATCGACATCGCGTCTGGGGACAATTTGTCGTGTCTATTTTTTATCTATATTTGATAGCAGCATGAATGTCCTTGTACTCAATAAAGAAGGCACTGAAATTACCAGTTAAAATTGGCTAACTACTACGATGGGTTGCGACGTTTTAGCCACATCGTTCACCCCTAGGTAAAAATCGCTCTGCATTTTGATGATTTTGAATGAATGTGTCTGTGGACTATTCTGCACAGTAAAATTTCAAAGATCATTTCTGCGCTGATCGCCATAAAATGCCGACGTTTTGTCAAGCGACGCCGCTCACCGGTACCATTTTTTGTATATCCATGACGGTGATTTTTCCCAACAAAATTTTTTGGGGACATTTTACCAATTTTCATGAATTTTCCTGTCATTTTTTATAATTATACACTGTTTAAGTGTATGAAGAGAGTGTACGCGTCAGCAGATAGATGTATCGGGCCAAGTAATGATAGTGTCCTTGTAGCGTTTCTTATGACATCTACGCTTTTTTTTAACGCTTAAGGCCATCGTCTGGGCTAATGTCGGTCAAAATGCTCAAAAAATCAAATTTTATTTTTTCCTTCATTGTCACCCTCGACATGTATACTTTCAAATAAGCTATATCATTCTTCAAAAAATATTAACTAAAATCGAGAAAAATCGCGTTTTTTTCCCACTGACCCTGGTCAAATTTAATTTAGTCTAATATATATTTAAAACAGGTAAATCGCTATTTTGGGTTGCCTAAAAACTTTGTTGAGTCATGGTATCATGTACGAAGTAGTGACCATTTGCTTGCTTATTGAAGCAGCTTTTTCAGAGGTAAAAATATGGCGTTGTGGAAATTGTGAGTTTGAGACTAATTGCAGTCTAAAAAAGCCAGATCAATGAGTAATCGGGAAGAAATTTGCAACAAATGATTCTGTTTTATATTTTGTGTGGATATTACTGTAAGGCATATGAAGATTTTCATTCAGGTATAGCAATTAAACCAGAAAACAAACCATATTAGACGTTATGGTGTCCATATACATAACAAGTAAAGAATCTCACATGAATTATCATGCTGATTATAAAATCAATGTTTTTTTGATAATTAACAGTTCATTTTTCACTTAGAAAGCAATTACAACCAGGCTTTTGTAAATAGAATTCTAACTGACAATTTAAACTTGTCCAATACCCTATTTTGAGGTCGTAAACTTTGCATGAAGTATGAGTATCACCTTTATGTTGTAAACATTTCAATCCAATACTCCTAACAATTGTGTTTTGTACTACTGCAACAAAAAGATGACAAACTCTGAAAACAAGGTACTACACGGTTAGTGTTTTAAAATAGCCCAGACAATAGCCTTAAAACATTAACAACAACACAACAGTATGTTCGTTGAATTGTATTGGTCAACAACAACACAACAACACGACTAATAAACATAAACAACAATACAAACAACAACAACAACAACAACAACCAGACTTCTGGGTTTCCTATGCTTAGAGGGTTTAGCCCACTGCAGCACTGAAAATTCCGTGAACTTGATTTGTTTGAAGTCCTTTCAGCGTGGCTAAACTTGACTGACGTACAGTTCGCGTACGTTCAATAATGATTCTACATAAATCAGACTTGTTATCCAAAGACTCTTGATGTTGAAAGGTCAATTTAGACGTTGCCTGAATGAACACATTGTCTGGAAATTGTTTGCCGAACGTCACACTCTATGCGATGATCGTTTTTTGGACGTGGGATTCTGTGCATGTGATGACCGTGATTTTCTATCCATTTGACATCACGATTGCCGAACAATGTCTTATCATGACAAATGTTTCAGAATTAAAGCAATGTGAAAGAACATCTTTCACCCGAAAAAGTGAAAGTTACGGTAATTTTTTTGGCTTCAGGCGTAAGCTTATGATTGGCTCAAAAATTTTCAGTCTCGGTCAACCCATAGAGAATGACGTATATTTGACCTCGCTCTGCCTGCCATTTGTCAACTCACGTACATGCACACTACAGATAGTGATTGACATTGCTCCATCGAGGTCCGTCGACTGCAGGACCTTGACTCCTATCTCTTATTCTTTTTTACTACGAAGAGTAAACTGTAATTAACTGTAATTATGACACCAATATTGCGCGCATCATTGTAAACACGTTTTTATTAGCCAACTGGCAAATCGTGTACTATCGAGTACGCGCTAACTGAGCACCCATGCAAGCTATATTTCGCATATTCGCTACGTTTTAGCACTCTTACTAAGTTCAACGCTCAGTTTATCTTTTTTCGCCCAGTTTTGACGCTTACTTCACTCACTTTGTCAGTTTCCAACGCTCAGTTCGACGCTCACTTTGTCATTTTCGACGCTCAGTTCGACGCTCACTTTGTCATTTTCGACGCTCAGTTCGACGCTCACTTTGTCGAATTTGGGACCCTTACATTCTCACTCTCTTAGATCTACCGTATCTGCTGCTTTCAATACGATCGATCATGGCATCCTTCACCGTCTTGAACACACTTTTGGCATCTCCGGAACTGCTCTATCCTGGTTTCAATCCTACCTCTCAGGCAGAACTCAGACTGTAACTATCAATGGCATACGATCAACAACATCATCTATCGCTTTTGGTGTCCTGCACGGCTCAGTTCTTGGCCCTGTACTATTTGTTTGTACACTGACCCTCTTTTCAGCCTCGTCAGAAAATACTCATTAAATCATCACCTTTGCCGATGACAATCAATTATACAAGGAAACTTACAATTGATCAAATCAAGTCAACTGTTGAATCTGTGCAAAGTTGTATCACTGCCATCAAGCAGTGGATGACACCTAATAAACTCCAGTTGAATGACAAAAAACAAAAGCAATACTTATCTTCACCTAGACAAGCTGCCAAATCATCTCTCCCTTCATCCATAATTCTGGGTGATTTTGTTATAATTTTCGCCCCAGTGTGAAAAACTTACATGTAGGAGTCACACTCGACTCTAACATGAATATGTATGAACATGTGAAGAATATTTTCAAAGCTGCATATATTCAAATTAGACAAATTAGCTCTATTCGTCACTTCCTCTCTTTACAGGCAGCTCAAACATTGGTCTCCACACTTGTTCTGTCTTATTCAGATTATTGCCACAGTCTCCTTTCGGATTGCCCTAAAAAGCTTATAGAAAAGTTACAAAGAGTGCAAAATGCTGCCACTCGTCTCATCTGTAATGCTAAATTTAAAGTACGATTATGTCCAACCACTGTTGCAAAAATTGCACCGGCTGCCTATTAGTTCTCATATCCACTACAAAGTTGTATCTACTTGCTCCAATTCAGTTATGGGTACAGGACCCCAATATCTCTCTGAGCTCTACATAAATACACTCCAGAAAGACAACTCCGCTCTTCCTCAGATTCTCGACTTCTCAGTATCCCAAGAGTTTACTTTTGGTGAGAGATCTTTCTCCTACATTGCCCCCCCCAACCCCGGCATTGGCCCTGCATTATGGAACAAACTTCCTTCTGACCTTCCCCACTCCAGCTCTACCCTTTCCTTCTGCCATCCCGTCAAGACTTTTCTCTTTAAACAGTAGTGTAACTGTTTTTGTTCGCCCAGTCTCCAGTCCCAGTGATTCAACATTTCCTCTTATACAGTGTACCGGTACTTTGTCATTTTTGCACCTCGAGCTCTGTTCTCAGAGATTAGGCGCATTACAAATGTACTTTATTGTTATTATTTATTATTATATACACACACAGTGAGTGTAGACACATAATGACTATATTGGTTTATTGTTACATTATTGTTATTGGGATTATTGTTACATCATATTTATCAATCTCTGTTTTGATTTCTTTTAAGTTGACAGAGAAGAGGACACAAAAGATAGCTGCCATAGAGTTGAGAGAGGGAACAACATATCAGAAGGAAATTGGTCTCTCTGCACCATGCAGCGCAGATGGAATGAATACCCAAACCACTGTCCCCACCTCCAAGATTTTACTACAAGCTGGAAATTACACTCCTGTTTAATTTGAAGTGGAAACTACATCTGCATGTATGTTTGATAATATAAATAGAAATATACTTGGAAAAGGTTCATTTTTAGTCCCCACGGACACCGTCCGGGGGGACTTATAGGTTTGGTCATGTCCGTGCGTGTGTGCGTGCGTGTCAAAAATGTGCAAATGAGGTAAGAAAAAGTGAAATCCTGCAAATGTACATTGGCATGCCAATGCCATTGGCAAACTCCACTGATCTTGACTCATTTCCTGTCATTGTTTATGAACTGTTACATATTAACTGACCAGCTGCAACCATAGACAGTAGATGGGGAAGACCGTTTATACTAAACTAAGAGGGGCTTGTTTCTGATATGCATGTTGCTAAAGTTGACCTTCAGTACCTAAAGTTAGACCTTAATTACTTTTGCCATTCTTGTTTTTCTGGTTTAAATATTTCTTGTCGTTTTTCTGGTTGTACTGTGCAGAAATCATTGTCATAACATCAACATAGAATTTTCCTCCACTGAACAGATAGAAACAACATTTATTATTGATCATTGGTAACCCATACTGGTATATACCAATTCTGATCAAATTTGAGCGACACCGTATAATTGCGGTATTTTTCAAAGTTGGTACAAGGACATTGACCAATGTCATAGATATGCACGTCAATTCTTTTTGTGATACGATCCAATATGGCCGCCAGGCGGCCATTTTATTACGATTTTTTCATGTACAGAGCCTTAACTCAGGCATATCTCAACCGATTTTATTCAAAATTTGTACAAGGACATTGACCAATGTCATACACATGCACATTCATTTGTTTTGTGATACGATCCAATATGGCCGCCAGGCGGCCATTTTATTACAATTTTTTCATGTACAGAGCCATTACTCAGGCATGCTTGTACAGATTTTATTCAAAGTTGGTACAAGGACATTGACCAATGTCATAGATATGCGAGTCAATTCTCTTTGTGATACGATCCAATATGGCCGCCAGGCGGCCATTTTATTACGATTTTTTCATGTACAGAGCCTTAACTCAGGCATATCTCAACCGATTTTATTCAAAATTTGTACAAGGACATTGACCAATGTCATACACATGCACATTGACTTGTTTTGTGATACAATCCAATATGGCCGCCAGGCGGCCATTTTATTATGATTTTTTCATGTACAGAGCCATTACTCAGGCATGCTTGTACAGATTTTATTCAAAGTTGGTACAAGGACATTGACCAATGTCATAGATATGCACATCAATTTGTTTTGTGATACGATCCAATATGGCCACCATGCGGCCATTTTGTTACGATTTTTTCATGAACAGAGCCATAACTCAGGCATATCTCAACCAATTTTATTCAAACTTGGTACAAGGACATTGACCTATTTCATACACATGCACATTGACTTGTTTTGTGATACGATCCAATATGGCCGCCGTGTGGCCGTTTTATTACGTTTTTTCATGTCCAGAACCATAACTCAGACAGGTATCAAGCAAATTTATTCAAAGTTGGTACAAGGAGATTGACCAATGTCATACATATGCATGTTAATTTTTTTTTTGTGATACGATCCAATACGGCTGCTGTGCGGCCATTTTGTTATGATTTTTTCATGTACAAAGCCATAACTCAGGCATACCGGTATTTCAATCAAAGTTGGTACAAGGACATTGACCTATGTCATACATATGCACATTGATTTGTTTTGTGATTCAATCCAATATGGCCACCATGTGGCCATTTTATTACGATTTTTTTATGTCCTGAACTCAGACATGTATCAAGCGAATTTATTCAAAAGTATTTTTATCACAGACCTAATGAAGAGGACTCTATCCTCTCTGAGAACCTGTAATCAAAGCACCCATTAACAAGTGGGGACTGTGTCATCAACGATGACTTGTTGATATGATATACTGTACTTTGAAAATATGAAGCAGGGTTCTCCCGAGAAAAAATCATATTTAATTTAGATAACAATACTTGTAATTATTATGATAATGAGTTTCTATTGTTTACCACAAATTAAAGAGTGGAAGCCAGTACTCTACAATGATCTGGGAGAACACTGTGAAGTGATCAAGTCAATCCAACCTGAGCATATCCTGTTTCAGTGCAGTTAGATCAAAGTCATTTTTAGTCCCCACGGACACCGTCCGGGGGGACTTATAGGTTTGGTCATGTCCGTGCCTGCGTCTGTGCGTGCATGTGTCCGTGCATGCATGCGTCCGTCCGTCCGTCCGTTCATGCAGATATCTCAGAGAGGCCTGGAGCGATTTCATTCAAACGTAGTACAAGGATTACTTCATATGTCATACATATGCATGTCAATTTTTTTGTGATACAATCCAATATGGCCGCCAGTTGGCCATTTTATTACAATTTTTTCATGTACAGAGCCATAACTCAGACATGTTTCAACCGATGTTATTCAAAGTTGGCACAAGGACATTGACCAATGTCATACATATGTATGTCGATTTGTTTCATGATATGGGCCAATATGGCCACATGGTGGAAATTTTGTTATAGTTTTTTTCATGTCGAGAGCCATAACTCAGACATATCTCAACCGATTTTATTCAAAGGTGGTACAAGGACATCGATCTATGTCATACATGTGCACGTCGATTTGTTTTGTGATGCGATCCAATATGGCCACCAGGTGGCCATTTTATTACGATTTTTTCAGGTACAGAGCCGTAACTCAGACATGTTTCAACCAATTTTATTCAAAGTGGGTACAAGGACATTGACTAATGTCATAGATATGCACGTCAATTTGTTTTGTGATATGATGATCCAATATGGCTGCCGTGCGGCCATTTTGTTACGATTTTTTCATGTACAGAGCCATAACTCAGGGCATATCTCAACCGATTTTATTCAAAGTTGGTACAAGGACATTGACCTATGTCATACATATGCACGTTGATTTGTTTTGTGATACGATCCAATATAGCCACCAGGCAGCCATTTTGTTACTTTTTTTTCATGTCCGGAACCATAACTCAGACATGTATCAAGCGAATTTATTCAAAGTTGGTACAAGGAGATTGACTAATGTCATACATATGCATGTCAATTTGTTTTGTGATACGATCCAATATGGCTGCCCTGCGGGCTGCGGCCATTCTGTTACGATTTTTTCATGTACAGAGCCATAACTCAGGCATATCTCAACCGATGTTATTCAAAGTTGTTACAAGGACATTAACCTATGTCATACATATGTACGTCAATTTGTTTCATGATATGATCCAATATCACTGCATCGCAGCCATTTTGTTACAATTTTTTCATGTCCTTAGCCAAAACTCGGGCATGTCTCAACCGATTTTATGCACCGATTTTATTCAAACTTAGTACAAGGACATTGACCTATGTCATACATATGCACATTGATTTGTTTTGTGATACGATCCAATATGGCCGCCATGTAGCCATTTTTTTTCCGATTTTTTCATGTCCGTAACCATAACTCAAACATGTATCAAGTGAATTTATTCAAAGTGAGTACAAGGACATTGACTTATGTTATACATATATACGTCGATTTGTTTCATGATATGGTCCAAATATGGTGGCAATTTTGTTATGGTTTCTTTCATGTCAAGAGCCATAACTCTGGCAAGTCTCAACTGATTTTATTCAAAGTTGGTACATGGACATTGACTTATGTCATACATGTATGTATTGATTTTTTAGCTACTATAGACTATAGTCTATAGAAGCTATTGGGATGGGTATCCGTCCGGCGTCCGTCGTCAGTCTGTATGTATGTATGTATGTATGTATGTATGTATGTATGTATGTATGTATGTATGTCCGTTTGTGAGGCGTCCGTCCACTCAAATATCTTGAGAACCGCAGTACTTACTGATTTGATATTTGTTGTGTAGATGAAAAATATGATTTTGAGAAACTATTTTTTTTAATTTTTTGATATTGTTGAAAAAGGCAAATTAATGCCAAAAAAGGTGTTTTGGTAAAAAATCTTCTCCTTCATAACCGCTGGTCAGACAGCTTTTTATTTGGTATACAGGTCCCTAGGGGTAACCCAACTTAGATTTGTTCAAATTGTGATGAAATATGCAAATGTGTATTTTTAAGGAATTTTTTTGTCATTTTTGGTCAAAATTTGACTTACATTGTATGTAATTCTAGTACTGTATAAACCCTATCAATTCACCCAGAAAAAAATAATTAATATGATTTTAAATAATTGAATTTATTAGGAAATCATCAAAGCCAAAATAATTTTAGTGTAGAATTATCAGAAAGTTCAACTTTTTTGACAGTTCATAGTGAAATGCTTACCATCTTGGAGGATTAAAACATGTAAAGGCAACTTTCCTGAATCCCAACTTTGACATATTCTGAACCGTCATTTATTGTGCCCTGTATGTTATCTAAAAGAAATTGCTCAAAATAGTCAATAGAGATAAAGATAGAGATAGAGAAAGTTCTAATTTCCATTTATGGTTGACTTGGTAAGGATAAAATAACATTACTTTTTGAGGAAAAAATAGAGTGGTCAAGTAAAAGAGTGGTCAAAGTGATAGGGTTTTTACGGTAAAGCTGGGCTGAAGATTCCTCATGTGCTATTTATAGCAATTATGCAATCTGTGTAAACAGTGCAATGAAAGTTACATGATTCCTTATAATGCTTTTGATGACCTTGAACTTCTTAAGTTTCAAACATTGTCTCTTCAGTGTGCTTTCTCTGAGTGTGTAAGTCTCAACTTATTCAACAGAACTCACTTACAATGTTAATCAAAGTATCCACCTTCTTCATCAATACATGTGTCACAAAAGGTTATTCTCTACATAACACAGCAGAGCTCTGTCAACTGTTGAGTCGCTTGTTTTTTCAAAACTGCTGGTCAGACAGCTGTAATATTTGGTTTACATGTCCCTAGGATGACCTTAGTGAGATAATTTCATACAGTCAGGAAATACTTAATTTTGTATCCATGTCTATAGTAGCTTCAGGGACTTTGGCCCTATGTTTAAACAGTAAGATCAAATATCGCTGCATGGCGGTGATTTTGTTACAATTTTCAGATGTACAGAGCCATAACTCAGACATATTTCCACCAGTATCATTCAAAGTTGGTACAAGGACATTGACCTATTTCATACATATGCTCGTCAATTTATTTCATGTCATGTAGCAATATCATGTCAATTATTGAAGTTTCGTAATTAGGCTGATATGTCAAGAAATGAAACTTTGTACAGATGTTAAGCTCACATTGCTTTAACAGTGAAAAAGACATTTATCAAAGTCATTTTAATTAATTTGCAATTGCATATGTAATGAACTTTTCTAATTAGAGTGATATATCCACAAATACAGCGTCAAATTTGATGAAACTTGATACAGATGTTGATCTCATAGTGTTGTAAATACTGCATCAAACTTTATGAAATATGGTACCCGCGATAATCTGTTAGTGTTAGGATAGTATGCAAAAATATTTTGCAACATCCTGTCGACTAATTCCTGGTTGACTCATTTAATGATCTTTGGGATGGTGGCCTACATTGGTTTTATGTTTTCATCACCATGGAACTCATTCTTGGCTATTGAGCGCCATCTGTATCACAGTATTTTTATCACAGACCTAATAAGTGAAGAGGACTCTATCCTCTCTGAGGACTTGTAATCAAAGTACCCATTAACAAGTGGGGACTGTGTCATCAACGATGACTTGTTGTTTTGTGCATTGTTAAATATTTTCTGAACTCAAAACTTTGTTACGAATCATATTATTGCTGTAACAGAACTTTCTTTTTTAGTTCCAGAGACTAGCTCTAGAACTGTTAGTTTTTGCTCACTTTCCTTCTTTCTTCTTTCTTTCTTTCTTTCTTTCTTCTCTCTCTCTATTTCTCGTACTACTACCATAGAACATGCTATATACAAATTTTACCTTCATTAGCCAGAATGCATTGCGACGCGCTTATGACGTCATCGCTCAGCTCGGACGGGTTTCACGGGCATTTCTTGTTTGTTTTTTTTTTTTTTGCATTGCACAAATATCAAATTGCGTTCAGCTATTAATAATTCTAGCTTTCTTTCGCTTTGTTTTTTGTTGCTTGTTTTTTTTAATTTTTCTCTTAATACCCGCCGTACGTGGCTATACAGTTACGTCATACGCCTTCCAGGTTTAGACTCAACTGGTCTAGCGGACATGTTGAATTTTTGCTTTGCGGTGATTCAAGCATGTAATCGTTCAAGAGCTTAGATATTGTGACGTTTCGGAGAGCGATCGCATTTTGAAGATGGACTTTATAACTTTATTATAAGTTTTGCCGAAGATATTTGTATATATTCAAGGCTTTCTTTGTCCGGAGCTGAGTGGGTAGCCATGTGGCCTTGGTTTTCAAGTTCAACGGCCTCGGTTTTCAAGTTCAACGGCCTAGGTCCGATGTCTCCCCTTAGTCTGATATACCGGTACATTTACGTGCATTGTCGCCCCTGTATGTATCTGTTGGGTTTTTAACCGTACATGTAGGCATTTGTAATCTGAGTACTGTAATTCCCTGGACTGCCTTGCTTTTAGTTGTATTCCGTTGTTACCGCTACGTATTGTCGCGTACTTCGATTGTAGCGAGAGGCCGATCGCTCGCTGAATTTTACGTTGAATGCGAACTCTACTGCACTGTTGATCGCTGGTTTTGTGGCGAAACCAAATAGTTTCGGGAAAATTGATTGACCAATTGCCCATGGCGTAGGGCCTAGTAGCAGCCTGGGGTTCGCGTTCAACTTAAAATTCAGCGAGCGACCTCTCACTACACAATCATTGCAGCTACGTTGTACTGTAATTGAAAATGTCCTTGTACAACAAGTTCACCCTATAACAGAGGTTATGTCAAAGTTCAACTTTGTTGAAGTTATCACCAAACCAACTACACTCAAAGGCAGCCTCCTAGACCATATCTATGTCAAGTCTACCAACTCTGCCTTCTACAATGCCCATATCATACAGACATACCCTACCAGACAGATGTTAAAGTTGACCACTTCATGCAGTTTTTCAACGGTATTTTATCATGAATTCAGGTAAACATTGCTATCGGACATTATGTGGGTTATAATCTTCACGCGAACAATAAACGTGTACTTTGAGCAAACACGACATTGCGTGTACTTCAGCACATTGCATTGCTTGTGAACAGTAAGTGTGAGCGCCACCTACGGTTCATCATCATAGACGTGAATTTTTCAGAACCACCTCCCCAATCAAATGACGGACACAGAGGTCCATGACTTGAATTTTGTGCAGGTTTGAAAAGCCAGTGCCTTTATTGTATTGCAAAGTATCTTGATTGGCCGATGTAGAACTAAAAAATATAAACTTGTCATACGTACGGTACATAACACAGTCTGATTATTTCGTTTTGTCTATAGTGCATGTCATGCAATGCTCATAGTCGTGTTTTATTGTATTTGTAGTAGCATTGGATAGAGAGACTGTAGTAATAAATTTCAGACTTTTCAAGAAAATCTACCTTGTTTAGTTCTATTAGACAGATAACAGATTTTCATTCCATCAGCAACTGATGACGCCGACTGTAGCGTGTAGACAGCACAGGTTGTATGGTGTGTGTGTGTGTGTGTGTGTGTGTGTGTGTGTGGTTATTTGTTTCTGAAACGGTATATTGCGTGATATAATTGCCGAGAAATTTAGTTGAGACCCCCTTTCCTTATAAAAACCTCTTATCACAATGAAGGAGGAAACAAGGCAAGTTCAGGAAAACGCAACAAAGGAAACAACCATATATTTTCATTGGACCTTTTCCAACCTCATCCTTGACCAAGGTTACTAACAATCTGTAGACAACCAACACACGGCGGAAATATCGTTGATAAGATTGTTAACATTCCCCGTGTGCTGACTTTGTTTGCCTAGGCGAAACCGGTGACGGAGCCAATGTGAATTCAGTGTTTTGCCAATAATCCATGATAGCTGAGGGCCGAAGAATCAATTGACGGATGTTACTCCTCTGACGTCCGCATTGCATGACCTTTCAACTCTGTATTGACCTACTTACTCATTTTTAGGGTCAGTCACTCCACACAGAACAGTGACGAAATGTTTTGAAAGTAGGATTTTATCGACCTTCAAAAGCGCCAGGTTTTATGTTTTCCGGTTGTAAAATCATAGGAACAGTTAGAAATGTTAACTTCAAATTTTATCTGTATCGACAAACTATGTAAAAGAGTTTTATAAACAGACCCGATTTTATGTTTTTCGGCCGTAAAAGAAGTGTCAGATCTATATTAAATTTGAACTTCAGATTAACTACACACAATGTCAATAGTGTTAGATTCAGACCCAATTTAACTTAGTTTTCTGTTGTAATAACTCCAAACTGTGAATAGTTTTGACGATAATGAAATTTACGCGAGACATGTTTGCTATGTGGAGCTGCTTCAAAGCATGGACTGTTAAATTTTGTGGGGTCGACAAATTCATCTATGCTGTAGGTGTCACATCAAAATCAAAGTGGCCGCGATTACAGACAGAGCAATCTGTGACACTTTGCCACCGGCCACACGATGGACGACGCGTAAGTTGACATCGTGTGCCGGCCCTTGGAAATATATTGCAACTCCGTGACAGGCAGATTAGATAATCTAAAAGCGTTTAGGGACGGTTCAGAATTTACTTCATGGGGGGGTGGAGGATTTTCAGGGGGGGCACCCATTTTTCCCAAGAAAATTTAGGGGGGCCAGACAAAAATACCACAATCTTTTAGGGGGGGGGGCCAAGGAAAAAAAACATCAATTCAATATTTGCCCAGAATTTCTGATCTCTACAAAAGAGAACCATTGACACTACCTTGGTGACAGATAAACTCAACATGTTTAGTTAAACTCCTTTAACTGCCAAATTCGATAATATTAACAGTGGTTTGTTTTATGCATGTACTGCAGTATCTTGTTCTCCTCCATGAAGCGTCATGAAATGTCCAGTATTTAGCATGTCAACACAATCCATACAGTGAACAGTCAGGGTTGTTTTTACTGAAAAGAGATCTCAGATCAAGCCCAGACTAGAATTCATTTATCAACAATAACAATGGTCATTTATGTTCACACTGGTATGTAGCTATATACAGCATTAGGTGTTCTATTTAGTGATAGAATAACAAACAAATGCTGATACGCAGAGATGAACATTGAACAAATGCTAAAAATTACAGCAAATGTCTTTTTAAGGCTGGGTTTACCTTGTAGCTTGTTAAGCAGTTGAAAGTTGCATGATAAAGAAGTGTTAATTTATGCAAATGTATGCAAATCACCCGATTTCTTGGCTTCTTTTGCCCCCCAATTTCAAAATTTCCAAAGAATTTAACTCCACTCCGGCTGGGTCAAATTTTCTGAAATTTCACATTATGTTTTTTAAATGTTATATAACAAAACAACTATCAATTGGTTTTGTTTTGCAATAAAGCTCTTTGACGCTATTTTTAATAAGAGGCATTTTGAATAAGAGGCATTTTAATTTTGCGGATCATGATTTTAATAAATTATTAGAGTGTCAGTCTTTAAACTTCTACAATTTTAAAATGAGGATGGATAATCCGACTTTAGAAAAACCTTGATGCTAGCTATATGACATTGGACCCTTACGAATATTTACCGCAACTGAGGCACGCTTAGCTTATCTTCATTTTTATTTCATGGGAAATCCTGACCAAGTCGAACTAAATTTGTGCACATTAAACATTTCAGAATGTTGTAGTTACATCTATGAGGCGCTAAATTCGTCTACCCATCTTCCCAATCGCACATGCATACAAATTATTTAGTGGTGTGAAACCTTTAGCCACTGGCATGATATTAAACCGCGATAGTCACGAAGCTAATAATATAGTTACAGCTCTCCAGTGAGAAGTATGAACTTTGAATTTTCCATGCAGCAGAATTAAAAAGGGCAGCATGAGTATGTATATTAGAGCGCACCTTGTAGACTGATTTTCAGAAAAATTAGGATCTTCATACTTTTTTCCATTCTATGCTGTGATAAAATGTGTGTGTGTGTGTGGGGGGGGGGGGGGTCTCTTTGCATCTAAAAACAAAATAGGGTGTTCACCGTCTTGTTTTCATAAAATTCACTACTTTATTTTTTATCCATAGAGATAACACCGATACAGGTGAACATCTTGTATCTTAAATTTAAATTTTGCACGGTGACCCTCAATTTCATTCCCAAATATTTGATAAAATTATTTGAAGTTTCTCGACCAAACTATGAGAGAAAGTTTTAAGACTGATTGTCGACTTGTGATATAAAACCGTTGCTGAGATCAGATGTAGAGAACCTACGATGTCTTTACTACGTGTTGTCAGCTCACGCTGATTGCACATGAAGTGAGGGGGGGGGGGGGGGGGCTGGCTGGTTATCATGACTTACGGTGAAGTTTTTTTTCCTAGCACCTTATAAAGCGAAGATGTGGGATCAGAATGTCATATCAAATATTTTTGTTCTTAATGATTTACAAAAGGTAGATGTTGTCACTTAAACATGGTCAATATTTTTGGGAAGGCACACATTTTCAAATGTATTAAGGGAATGGAAATCAGACAAGTGATATAATGGCCAAGCCGGGTGTCATTGAAAACAATAAAATGCAATTCCGGTACTTGCGGTTTTTAACGTCATTTTGCATCACAGCGCCGTGAATACAAATAATTGAAGTTCGGATTTTCAACCACCAACACAACCTTCAAAGTTTCAATATACATAAATGACATAACTTTTAGTTCTGCTTTTTTCCACACAATTACTGTATCATTCGCTCTGCTGTATTGTCTGATCCCTCATTCACCTCGCTCAAAATGCGTTTCACCCACTGACGTCACTCCGCGGTCGAGAATAGAGCAGTATGCAATAAATGTACATTTTGGTTGGTCGTCATTGTGCTAAGCATGTTATCAATTTGCAGTTCAAGGCTAGGGCGTTAAACTTGACGACACGAAATGTGTGTGACGTTTGAACTGTTACATCATTGTGCATCTGTTTTTAATCAGATTGTACTACCGAGAGATTAATAAGGAACTACCAGATAAACTTAAAAGTCAGACAACAACTACAAAGAAAATTACCATGTTGCTGACAATCAGGCTACGCTACGACGGCAAAATGTTGTTTTGCAAGACCAAAATTTTCATCCACACTCTTCACTTTCACGCAACCAACATAAAAAACAAACAAATGTCATCATTTTGGGCTAATAAAATATACATTTCGTTTAATACCCACAACAAACAACAACAAACAGCAAATCAAAACACAAAAACTTCCAAAATACAATTTTGAAAACTACACTAATCGACTACTTCTAAGCTTACGATCAGACTGTTTCAAAATACGTTCTGCATCTGTAACCAAAAAGAAAATATACACAAAAAATTAATATGTCTGATGTATGATAACAAGTTGAAGCAGAGTTATCAATAAATCTACATTTAGTTGCATCTAACCGTCAAATTGCTAGGGTTATTTGTAATGAATCCGGTATTTTTGGAGATATTGAGATTTACCTACTTGCAAACACAGGAGTTCTATGATGCCAATGTTGAATGAGATTTCTCCCCACCTACCGCTGAGAAAATTTAATCAGCCTTGCCTTGACTCCAACCAGTCGACAAACAATCATGTCGTCACATACTAAATAGAAATAATAATATTGCACTGATTACAATATTGAATGCACACAACAATTTTAAAAACTTACCCTTCATGTTTTTGAATGAGGGCGGTCAACCCATTCCTCCTGATGGTTGCCTCTGTCTGGAGGAGGTTTTCCATTAGTTCTTTGTTATTTTCTGCAGTCAGGATTTGTCCCATTAACGTGGCGCCTTACGAAATACCGGTAGAAACGTGTGAAAGAAGATATGACGCGATTAAAACTTGCAAAGGGATCAATGCTTAGTTGATATGTATTGCCAAAAGCGTGTCTCACACTTCCGATATTTCTGATAGAACTAAATCTCGAACAACAAAGCGATTTTTTGCCTGCTACCTAATTTTTACAGGTACATAATTGTGACAGTGTGCAAAAGAATTAAGATTTCTTTAATTAAAGAGACCCAACTGTCGATTGCCATTAACGGCCTTTTTTGCTTTTATGAATGAACATTAAAAGATTCATTTTTGAGAAACCACAGACAGACCGAACCACTATTTTCATCATCCTCAACAAAGGAGTTGTCACAAAATATGAAATATGTGGGAAAGCCAAGAATAAGCTAATAACAAGAAAAGGCAGATCAATAATAATTGTCATCGAATTCAAGATCTCAGCCCAATATTAAATTGGATATCTGAAAGAAATATTTGATATATTTTTAACGTATATGCTATGTGTATGAAGGGTATCTTACCATTATATCATCTCCAGCTATAGTTGCTGCCAATACTGAACAACTATTCACAATATCGTGCGGTAAATATTTTCTTCTTGATTTCAAACAAAAGAGGCTTACATCTGCAAGGTACTGAAGAGACATAAGATACAAGATTAGTTTGTAGTGTGAGTCTATTTGAAATATAATAACTCATACAAACAGAAGTTTCATAGAGATCCAAATTAAATGTTTAAGCGCGGTGAGTGGCTGACACATTTAATTGGAATACGCACTCCATCAACAGTATTTGCATGAAAAATATGAATCGCTTGTATTTCTTCCAACAAATTATTGATTACTTTTGGCATTCCAGCAGAAGTAGTGATTGAAGGGCATATATAGATCATTGTAGAATTCTCTCATTCGCGTTCCATATTTTTAACGTGACACTCTACTAGGAAGAAAAATCATGTTTAAAGGGATATAGCTGTAACCTGTGGGAAGTTTTTCAGTATTCTGCTTCTGTATATCCGTGTCTGACCCTAATCCGTTTTTCATGCTGAAATTTCGAGTATTCTTTTTGTCAACACAGCTTGTATGTGTGTAGTGATCATTGTTAATTGTTTACAAATAAATTCTAGTCCGGACTTGAATACAATTTTCAACAATAACAATGTAGATTATACTCCTATAGGTTGTGTTGATATGCTAAATACTTGCCATTATATTACAGTTTAGGGATTCAATGCAGATAGTGTAGGGAAACCACAAAACAAAAGTTCTGAAAAAATAGCCTGAAGATACAGCTTATGCAGCTTTAACTATAACAACATCAACTTACCCTCATTACTTTCTTGGTTTGCTCGCCCACTTGGGGCATTGTTGATAATATTTCTATAAGCTCCAAGACTGAAACTTTCAGAGAAAATTCACAGTTTATCAGGACAGTTCGCTCCAAAGTAAGGACATGTACACTGGTTGCCTCTCCGGCTGTGTACCAACACAGCCGGTCAACATCAGCGCTTCCGTTATCGTGCTTGCTGTGTAAAAACAAATGAGAATTTAACGGCACGCCTTGTTGCCATTGAAATATTTAATTGTATAAAACACAATACAACTTTGTCTGTAGTATATGGTCTCACTCACGTTTATTTTAAGTACAATTCATAGTGTGGACTACCTTACGTATTTGTATTGGCCAGCTATTTCCCGTTACTAATGACATTCATTTCTAACAAATTTGGATTTTTAAAATGCTCTTGGAATGCAAAATCACCTACCTAGCCACAAACAAAGCTGCCGTTCCGATGGCTTGTACGTTTTCCAGGATCACTGCCCTGCATTTGACGATGTGCATATCCAGCATCCAAATGGCATTATGCAGGCACAGTGATACCAGGTTTTCGACCTGCACCACATCAGCCATCCAGTCAACAACTATTATTGTCGACATTGGAGCTGATATGGTGTCAGGTCGAACAGACCACCGGCCCATCTCGGAACAACTTTCTGAAATCAAATGAAAAACAAATTGGTTAACAGAATACTGAAAAAGAAGTGTTGGAAATGTACAAGTTATACCATGGAGGTAATACCAATTCGGTCTCGATTTGATTCTCGTATTGTCGAACTTTGAAAGTTGATTCTGAGAGGAGTGGAACAAGAGCAAATTGTGAAATATGTAAAACTTCTTCTGAAGAGAAAGAAGAAAATTATTTTCTCAACAGAAAATGATCATCGTAGATTGTATATAGCTGGTGGTGGTTAGACTGAGTGCTACATCTCGATGCTCTTTTGTTTGCAAGGCTGGTTTTCACCCGAGTGCTCATGGCTTGAATGAGATTATACAATGGCGGCGGATACGAATGTTTCCATCGCATACAGAGAGAAAATATGCTTCGCGTAAGTTTACAAGTGCGGCTGAGCACATCGGAATCAAAATCGGCTGTTTTCGGCGGAGAAACTGCGTGCCATATTTCGGAGGAGCTTGCAGTTGTTTTGCCTATAGCAATCTGCAGGGCTGTGGTGGGAGGCAGTATACGCCGGTACCAATCAGCCCTGCCATGCAGAGCTATATAACGCTGCTACCACACAGCGCTGCCATGCAGAGCTAGGGAAGTTGGTCGATGTTCTGGAAGTTGGTCCGATTGGACCGGTTGCGTCGGTCGGCAGTCCCTTACATTAAATGCAAGCCCTGCGATTGAGAGTATACCGCATGCTCATGAATGCATCATGGCAAAAGATGCCATTTAAAATGAAATTGTAAAAAAGCAACTCAAAATTTTTCCCAATATCAAATGAAAAAGGCCCATAAAGCTGTAAATGAAATAAATCGATGTCAAAGCCGCCAGAGGCTTTTTTGGTTCAGAAAAGATAAAGCGACTCTATGATTGGTTAATTCACCCCACTTGAAAGTAAGTAAAGGCATGGGTGGTACTACAGTTACCATGATGCACTGCTCTACGAACTTCAGCCCTCACTATAGCCTAGGTATGTGCATGCATATTAAAATCCCAAGCACTCTTTCATTCTGCACCAATCTTCGTCACACATTCTCTTTTCTTCCGCTGCAAATGCTTTCTAGTTTTCATTTGCTACTTTTCAAAATTTTGAGCAGTGGCAATTATAAGTTTTTGTTTTGGCAAAATGACTATACACTGTGATGACAAATCGACCAGTTTGTTTGTTGATACTTTACCCAAGTTCAAGGCACTTTTCCCAGGGAGAAATTCCTACTCTCAGGAGAATCTTGTTCATCACTTTATTGACCAGGTATATGCTGCACACAATGCAACAGCTGATGTAATGATCCTGCAGAAATTACTTGAGAGGTGTGATGTTTCTTTCACAACAATTTTTCGTCAAAACTACAGAAACATAGTATATGCCAATTACAATTCACTGCATCCCCTGGTCAGTGGCAAAGTTGTTAGTGAGTCCATGGCACAAAGGTTGGCAGGTTCAGGGTTGAATTATACGCACTTACAAATTGCATATTAGAGAGGTGGCTTGGATAGTCTGAAAGAGCTCTTTGTGAGGATAATTGTAGCTCTGTTAGAGTTACCAAGTTCAACAGAATTATAAGTAATGTGTATGAGTATTTTTGCAGCAATATGGTGTAGCTTTTGACTTGTTTGTGTATTATATATATTTAATTTATTGCTAAAGAATGTAATTATGAGCAGAAAAATGAAAGTGTCACTTTTCTTTAATTGTCAATTTTTGAATTCTTATTTGTAAGTATTATCAAAATGTATAATGAAATATTGGGGCACCATGGAAGTTTCTGAGATACAAGACCGTGAATTTTAACAATAATGTGAAAAAATGCCGAGTCAGCATTTATTCAACAATGTTTTCTGTCGCCAGAATCATTCAATGCCATTTATCTCAAAATGAAGTGTGTTGACCATACAATTTTATTTTATCACTGTAATTTATTTCTTTTGACCAAGCTTTGTGCAACTTTTAATGAAAATGACAACAATACAACATTGCATTATAAGGTGCTCTTCCGTCAATTCACAATGCAAACCTATGGGAAGAAAATATGAAATTTAATGTATATAAACCACAATTGTATGGTGGAAATTGCTATATTTCAAGTCAATATACTTTTCACTTTGAACATGTTTCACTGTGTTGAATGCGATTTTTCATTTTTGAATGTATAATCATTTATAATAATGTTCAGTTGAAAAAAACATTACAAAAGTCAAAAGCATTCTTGATGATGATGATGATGATGATGACGATGATGATAACAATGATGATGATGAAATCTGAGAGTTTATTTCTTTGCAAATACACTTCAAATATATATTGAGCTTGTTTCTTTTCAGGGATGTGTAATTATGGTTTTCTATAGATTTGAAAATAAGTAACCAATTATTTTAACATGTTTTTAAATTTTTCAGTGATTGCTTCAAATTTGTATGAGTTAATAGTTTAATTAGAGGAATATACTGATTTTGTATGATTTTCACTTACATTAGATTTACAGTACGTGTATATTGTTCTTACCTGTACGGTGACTTTTGTAGTGAATAAATGTGAGATTATCATACAACATACAAACTAGTACTAGACTTTCATGTTTCATGTTGATAAGCATGTATTTCACCCCCACAAATTTTAATGATTGGCAGGCTGTATTTTAATGATTTATTACCATAGCAAAATAATCAACATTGAATTAAGTACAAGTAGAATTCATGCTGTAAATGCCTTGAGCCAATCACATGTAGGACAGCTACTCTTAGGGTCAAATAATTACCTCTTTGAATTCTATTTTTTCTATCAAAATTTTTGTGCAACATTTTACTTTTTTTTTTTTAATTTTTCTGCAATCGTTTTATAATTTTTGACCAAATGGACTTCACATTTCATAGACTTTCCATTTTTTTATCAAAATTTTGGCAAAAATCTGAAAAAAGGTCTGGATATATTCAGTAAAGGTGCTAAAAATTATCTTTGACACTCAAAGGGTAAACATAATGATAAGGCATAATGATAGAAGAACGAAGAGAGACTGACAAATGCATATAAAATATGTACCCTCATGGAACAGTTTTCTCATGAATTTGTGAGACATGACTGGTATTCATCAACAAAATGCTTTAAATTTGAATAAATGAATACCCTTTAACATTCACTATGGCAACAGTATGTATTTATAAGAAACTTCGCCTTGCTTCATAAGCCATAAGGTTAGCATAACATGCATGGCCAGTATTGAAAGATCCATGGGCAACAGAAACAAATGATCAGTAGGCTAAGGGCTCCAAAAATGGCCTTGTTTGATTGGCTTTGCCAGTGTAAAAAACAAAAACTTTCAGTATTACAAAATCAGGCAGGCTTCAAAATTTCATTTTCATGTTAAATTTTAGTGACCACTATGACGTCTTATATGGGATATTTGGACCCCCTAAGTTACTGATTTTTCTCAAGCAGGAGCAGCCAAAATTCAGATCCATTTCATACAGCATTGGTTTAACTTGTACATAAAAGTTGATTTATTTAAAAATCCAGCATGGTGACCACCAAATGTTAAAGCTGCAAAATAATCACTTGGAAATTAAGTATCAGTTGACCAAGTTTCATCAAAATGACATGGGCTTTCACAGAGGTACACGAGTAACAATATTAGTCAAATTATTAACATTTAACATAGCACACGTGTTCAAGGTTCAGGTCTACAATAAATCATTGAAAGCAAATTTATGGGTTTTTTACGATGGCCGAGAGAGTTCTTCAAATGCAAAATGCAAAATTCAAAATGCAAAATGCAAAATTCAAAATGCAAAATGCAAAATGCAAAATTCAAAATGCAAAATTCAAAATGCAAAATTCAAAATGCAAAATGCAAAATGCAAAATGCAAAATTCAATACTTGGAAACGAGGCTTGACAGAAGCCATCTTGGTCGGATATTTATGATGGCTAGATTTTCATAACTATTTTGAGTTCTTCATCAAAGATTGCTTTCTCATTTCATAGTTTCGATCTAAAGTATTTGTTTGTGATCTGGGCCGTGAAAAGTATCAATCTGGCGACCACATAATTACAGCGGCATGGTTGATTTTCTGATGATATGACAACAAACGGTCAGTTTTTTATGGGTTGCCTATACAGGTTAAAATACTTCCTTTTAGTCAATATTACGGTGTTTTCGGAATACAAGTGATAGGGATACGACAAGCCATCGTAAGCATAACAGAAAAATAGTGGTATTTTTACATTTGACCATGTTGACCTAATATTGTATATGTAAACCTAATATTCAGGGAACTAAGGTTTCATAGAGCTTGTTATTAAAGGGACATAAGCTGTAACTTGTGGCACTTTTTTCAGTACTCTGCTTCTGTATATCAACTACCGTGTCTGACCCCAATCCTTTATCATGCTGAAATTTCGAGTATCCTTTTTATCAATACAGCTTGTATGTGTGTAGTGATCATTGTTTATTGTTTACAAATGAATTCTAATCCGGACTTGAATACAATTTTCAACAATAACAATGGAGATTTTACTCATATAGGTTATGTTGATATGCTAAATACTTGGCATTAAATGGCAGTTTAGGGATTCAATGCAGAAAGTGAAGTGGAAACCACAAAACAAAATTTCTGAAAAAACAGCCAAAAGATTTTGCTCAGGGAGCTTTAAACAAGTAATGTTATAAAGCAAGTAATTTACACTGCCTGCATTCTTCTAATTTCTGCTAAATCGTGAGTGGTCTACAATTGAACGTCAACTCTAATGATGAATGCAGCAAAATTCATGAAAAACAATAATGCCTAGAGTTCAAAAATAAATTTAACAGCACATTCAATTTGCATCTCTTTTCCAAAAACCAAAGAATACGAAATAGTTCAGCTCGATATCTTTTTTATTTGTTTATAACATGTAATGAAGAGGATGTTTACACGCCATGCCTAGTCGAATATCGTATTTCTTGTGTTTTTGGTCTCAGTATAGACCACAAAAGTTAAAATAGACTATGTTTATACCCTATTACAGCACAAAGCGGCTTTGCACAACACACTTAATGCTGGACATGTGTTCATACTATAGGGTCAGAATGTGAATGTTTTGTTGATACACAGAACAAAACTACTAAAAGCAGTCGGAGTTACTGGGCCTTTAATTCAATTGTATTACATATAAGCCTAAGATATGTATTAAGTATATAAGTCATGGTTTCCAAGTAATGAATTTTGCATTCTGCACTGCAAAATGCAAATTCAAAATTCAAATTGCAAAATGCAAAATGCAAAATTCAAAATGCAAAATTCAAAATGCAAAATGCAAAATGCAAAATTCAAAATGCAAAATTCAAAATGCAAAATGCAAAATGCAAAATTCAAAATGCAAAATTCAAAATGCAAAATGCAAAATGCAAAATTCAAAATGCAAAATTCAAAATGCAAAATGCAAAATGCAAAATTCAAAATGCAAAATGCAAAATGCAAAATTCAAAATGCAAAATTCAAAATGCAAAATGCAAAATGCAAAATTCAAAATGCAAAATTCAATACTTGGAAACGAGGCTTTACATACCTTATATACATTCCTTAGGCTTATAGGTAATACTATTGAATTAAAGGCACAGTAACTCCGACTGTTTCAGTCCTTTTGTTCTGAGTATCAACACAACATTCCCATTCTGACCCTAGAGTATGAACACATGCCCAGCATTAAGAATTTCAACATAGCCTGTTTATGACTAATGGCCATTGCTATGCTGAAAAAATTAATTAAAGTGAGGACTAGAATTTATGCCCAACAATTTCATTTCGATTTCAGGCTAACCGAATTTTAATGTCGAAATCGAAGAAGCAATAATATCGTCATATTTCGTTTTAGAGTTGGCATATAAAACATCTCATTTCACATGTAACGCCGTGCATTACAATCCGTGGCATTTTTAGGCCAACCATATTTCGGTATGGAAATCAGAGAAAGACATGATAAATTATGTCTAAATTGCATTTTGTTACAGATTTCAGACCTAAGGAAATGACGTTTACAAGTTAATTTTACATAAACCGATGCGATTTTGTGAATGAATTCGAAAATTTAAATTGCGCGAGGTGCGTGATACATTTTGTGGCCAGGCATGTTTCTAGTTTGGAAAGAAAGAAACATTGTGTGGAATTGGCTTTAAATTGATGTTTACGAGTGTTGACTAGCAATATTGCGCATGAAGTAGTTGCACTGGTGCGACATGTTCTGTCTTATGCGTGCAACAAAATCAAATATTGCAATTTGATACACTGCCCCTTATGTCGGATATGCGATTTTCGATATTGGTTTGGACCCGACAATGTTACATTTTTAGTGATGATCCCGTCTCACTCAGACTGATACATTTAAAAAAAACATCCATCCGCACCTATACTGTCGACGGTTTCCTCAATAGCTTTTGTCTACATGTAAAAAGCGTGCTCCTTCCTGCCCTTGTGATACTTTCTGATAAAACTGCAAAGTTAGTGTCTATGCTGAGCCGCTCTTTACTCGGCCTGAGGCTGATTTGAAAGTCTGTCACAAGGACAGTTGTGGATGTAAAACAGTTGTCAGTTGATGATAGTTACATAAAGGCACTTCTTGATCTCGGGAAAAGTGAAAAAAGAAATTAAGAAAAGACATCGAGCTGTAGAGAATTGCAAATTACGTGTTTATCAACCCCCATCGATTAATTATTTCATTCTCAATAAGGAACGCATCTGGCCGAAAAGTAGTTACCCTGAAACTTTGTCCACTCTGTCACACGCAACTCCATAACAGCTCTATTTGGATGGGGGGGGGTGGAGAGCATGGTGACCATGTGCCGTCAGTTTCGGAAACAAAGCAGAGTAATCTCGTTTGTAATTAAATATGCCTGACTGAAACGTTCGTTTAATGTAAAACTTAATATGTTTGGCATGGCCGTCCGACTTGTGACACCAGGTCAAGGTCAACATTAAAGCCACAATTGTCAATCCCAGGGTTCTCGCATTAGTGGAGTTCTCCTCCCTGTCATTAATTTACACAAACTGATCTCAACCTTTTGGCATCTTTTGCTAATCCTGCAAATACAGTTTATACAAGCGTTTGATTGACGGTCCGTTCAAATCGCCAGCGGTCATTGATTCCCCAACACCAACGCTCGCATTTCCTAAAAAATCGTCTTCCAGTGCGTTAGAATTTGAATATAACCACAGAGTTCGATCGGCAGCATCTTCGCGCTGACCGCTTGGCAATTGTCTGCCCTGTTGCAGCCGGAAAAAACTAAAAAGTGGCAGTTTCTGAAGCATGTGCCCGCGTGTTGCCTATTTGGTGTCCACTTACACAGTGAATGCAACCACGGCTTTGCGAATCCGTGGCATTATTAGGCCAACCGAATTTGAATGTCGAAAACGAAGAAGGAATTCTGAAATATCGTCATTTTTTTTTCTGCGATTATTGTCGTTTTAGAGTTGGCATTTCCAACATCGGATTTTTACATGTAACGCCGTGCATTACGCGGCCAGCTTATATATGATGATCATATTAGAGAACGAAACGCGTATTAGCTCGAAATCCAGCACATATGCAATGTTCGCACGAAACAAGTGAGAAGATGTAAAGACCATCGCTTTGCAATATGCTAGGAATAAATCGAATATCGAAATTTGGTGTAGAACAGGAAGTTAATTCGTTTGTCAATGTTTCATTTGTAAAGGCGGGGCCTCCTTTTAAAAGGGCGCGAAGCCGTGGTTGCGTCCACTGTGTAAGTGGACACCAAATAGGCAACACGCGGGGCACACGCTCCAGAAACTGCCACTTTTTAGTTTTTCCCGGCCGCAACAGGGCAGAAAACTGCCAAGCAGTCAGCGCGAAGCTGCTGCCGATCGAACTCTGTTGTTATATTCAAATTCTAACGCGACTGGAAGATGATTTTTAGGAAATTCGAGCGTTGGTGTTGGGGAATCAATGACCATTGGCGACAGAACGGACTGTCAATCAAACGCTAACCTTGTATAAACTCTGTTTGCAGGATTAGCAAAAGAAGCCAAAAGGTTGAGATCAGTTTGCGTAATTAATGGTATAGAAATCAAACATCATACTGGCCAAGTGTTTGACTGGGAGGAGAACTCCACTAATGCGAGAACCTGGGATTGAAAATTGCGGCTTTAATGTTGACCTTGACCTGGCGTCGCAAGTCGGACGGCTATGCCAAACATAATAAGTTTTACATTAAATGAAAGTTTCAGTCAGGCATATTTAATTACAAACGAGTTACTCTGCTTTGTTTCCGAAACAGACTGCTCATGGTCACCATGCCCCCCCCCCCCCCCATCCCAATAGAGCTGTTATTGAGTTGCGTTTGCCAGAGTGGACAAAGTTTAAGGGTACCTATACTTTTCGGCTAGATGACTTCCTTATTCAGAATAAAATAATTGATGGGGGTTTATAAACACGTAATTAATTTGGAGTTCTCTACAGCTCGATATCTTTTCTTACTTTCTTTTTTCATTTTTCCCGGGATCAACTTGAAGAAGTGCCTTTATGTAACTATCATCGACTGACAGCCGTTCTAGATCCATAGCTGTCCTTGTGCCAGACTTTCAAATCAGCCTCAGGCTGAGTTAACAGCGGCCCAGCATAGACACTAACTTTGCAGTTTTATCAGAAAGTATCACAAGGGCAGGAAGGAGCGTGCTTTTTACATGTAGACCGTTGACAACCGTTGACAGTATAGGCGCGGATGGATGTTTTGTCTCAAATGTATCAGTCTCAGTGAGACGGGATTATCACTAAAAATGTTACATTGTCGGGTCCAAACCAATATCGAAAATCGCATATCCGAAATAAGGGGCAGTGTATCACATTGCAATATTCGATTTTGTTTCACGCATAAGACAGAACACGTCGCACAAGAGCAACTACTTCATGCGCAATATTGCTAGTCAACACTCGTAAATATCAATTTAAAGCCGATTCCACACAAATGTTTTTCTCTTTCCAAACTAGAAAGATGCCTGGCCGCCAAATGTATCGCGCACCTCGCGCAATTTAAATTTTCGAATTCGTTCACAAAATCACAGCGGTTTATGTAAAATTAGCTTGTAAACGTCATTTCCTTGGGTCTGAATGAAATCTGTGACAAAATGCAATTTAGACATATTTACCATGTCTTTCTCTGATTTCCACATCAAAATATGGTTGGCCTAATAATGCCACGGATTTTTGCGCCCTTATAAAAGGAGGCTCCGCCTTTACAAATGAAAAATTGACAAACGAATTAACTTCCTGTTCTACACCAAATTTCGATATTTGATTTATTCCTAGCATATTGCAAAGCGATGGTCTTTACATCTTCTCACTTGTTTCGTGCGAACATTACATATGTGCTGGATTTCGAGCTATTAGGCGTTTCGTTCTCTAATATCATCTTCAAATATAAGCTGGCCGCGTAATGCACGGCGTTACATGTAAAATCCGATGTCGGAAATGCCAACTCTAAAACGACAATCACGGAAAGAAATATGACGATATTTCAGCATTCCTTCTTCGATTTCTATATTAAAATTCGGTTGGCCTAAAAATGCCACGGATTCATTACGCTGCCAGCTTATACTTGATGATGATATTGGAGAACTAAACGCATATTGGTTTGAAATCCAGCACCTATGCATTGTTCGCATGAAGTAAGTGAGAAGATACAAAGACCATCGCTTTACAATATGCTTGGAATAAATCGAATATCGACATTTGGTGTAGAACCGGGAGTTTCATTTGTCAATTTTTCATTTCTAATGCTGACGTCACAAATTGGACGGTTATGCCAAAAATAATAAGCTGTACATTAAATAAACTTTTCAGTCAGGCGTATTTAATTACAAACGAGTTACTCTGCTTTGTTTCCGAAATAGAGACGATACATGGTCACCATGCCCCATCCCGTCCCGATAGACCTGCTATGGAGTTGCATGTGACAAAATTGACAAAGTTTCAGGGTATCCACTTTTCGGCTAGATGCCTTCCTTATTCAGAATAAAATAATTAATTGATTGGGGTTGGTAAATACGTAATTGATTTGCAGTTCTCTAGGCTTAATGTCTTTTCTTCTTTCTTTTTCACTTTTCCCGGGATCAAGAAGTGCCTTTATGTAACTATCACCGACTGACAGCTGTTCTAGATCCATAGCTGTCCTTGTGCCAGACTTTCAGATCAGCCTCAGGCCGAGTAAACAGCGTCTCAGCATAGACACTACGGTTTTATCAGAAAGTATCACCACGGCAGGAAGAAGTGCCTTTTTTAGGCGTCAGCTATTAAATAAACCGTCAACAGTAAAGGCGCGGGCGGATGTTTATCTAAAATGTATTATAGTCTAAGTGAGACGGGATCATCGCTAAAAATATAAACATGGAAGGGTCAAAACCAATATCGAAAATCGCATATCCAAAATAAGGGGCTGTGTATCAAATAGCATATTCGATTTTGTTGTTCGCATAAGACAGAACACGTCGCACAAGAGCAACTACTTAATGCGCAATATCGATAGTCAACACTAGTAAACAACAATTTAAAGCCGATTCCTCACAAATGTTTTTCTCTTTTAAAACTAGAAAAATGCCTGGCCGTATCGCGCACCTAGCGCAATTTAATTTTCGAATTCATTCACAAATTTGCACCGATTTATGTAAAATTGCTTAAAAACGTCATTTCCTTAGGTCTGAAATCCGTAACAAAATAATTTATCGGGTCTTTCTGTGATTTCCACATTGAAATAGGGTTGGCAAAAAAATGCCATGGATTAATTATGTGGTCGCCAGATTAATACCTTTCACGAGTCACGGCCCAGATCACAAACAAATTGAGAAAGCAATCTTTGATGAAGAACTCAAAATTGTTATGAAAATCTAGCCATCATAAATATTCGACCAAGATGGCTTCTGTCAAGCCTCGTTTTCAAGTATTGAATTTTGCATTTTGCATTTTGAATTTTGCATTTTGCATTTTGCATTTTGAATTTTGCATTTTGCATTTTGAATTTTGCATTTTGCATTTTGAATTTTGCATTTTGCATTTTGAATTTTGAATTTTGCATTTTGCATTTTGCATTTTGAATTTTGCATTTTGAATTTTGAATTTTGCATTTTGAATTTTGCATTTTGAATTTTGCATTTTGCATTTTGCATTTTGAATTTTGCATTTTGCATTTTGCATTTTGCAGTGCAAAATTAAAAATTCATTACTTGGAAACCATGACTGTGTTACAGGACTATGGCGACTTGAAATCTTTTAACAGAAATCAACAATGGAGTAGTCTGGGGAAAAAACGGTGTCCCAGATTTTCGGTAAAATTGATAGAACAAGAGAAATTCTTGCTGAAGTGAATGAAACCCGGTAATTTATTCAAAAACCCAGAGTTGTTACTTTCACACCTTATTGTGCTGAAACAAAAGGGAATAGAAAAAATCTGGGACATGGTTTTTTCCCCAGACTACTCTATTGTTGATTTCTGTTAAAAGATCTCAAGTCGCCATAGTCCTGTAACACCTAATTTTTTTTAGGTAAAAAAAACCTCAAAAACGCATATTTTTGAGAGAAATGGTCACAAACACTGTGATTTCGGAAAATAAACATATTTTTCATAATGTTGAGATATAGGGCTAACAAAAAATATATAATGTGTGGGGTCTAAAAGTGAAATTTATTGAGAAAAAGTGAGTTTAAAATAAGTATCATCTAGTGTGTTGTGCAAAGCCGCTTTGTGCTGTAATAGGGTGTAAACATAGTCTAGTTTAACTTTTGTGGTCTATACTGAGACCACAAACACAAGAAATACGATATTCGACTAGGCATGGCGTGTAAACATCCTCTTCATTACATGTTATAAACAAATAAAAAAGATATCGAGCTGAACTATTTCGTATTCTTTGGTTTTTGGAAAAGAGATGCAAATTGAATGTGCTGTTAAACTTATTTTTGAACTCTAGGCATTATTGTTTTTCATGCATTCATCATTAGAGTTGACGTTCAATTGTAGACCACTCACGATTTAGCAGAAATTAGAAGAATGCAGGCAGTGTAAATTACTTGCTATATAACATTACTTGTTTAAAGCTCCCTGAGCAAAATCTTTTGGCTGTTTTTTTCAGAAATTTTGTTTTGTGGTTTCCACTTCACTTTCTGCATTGAATCCCTAAACTGCCATTTAATGCCAAGTATTTAGCATATCAACATAACCTATATGAGTAAAATCTCCATTGTTATTGTTGAAAATTGTATTCAAGTCCGGATTAGAATTCATTTGTAAACAATAAACAATGATCACTACACACATACAAGCTGTATTGATAAAAAGGATACTCGAAATTTCAGCATGATAAAGGATTGGGGTCAGACACGGTAGTTGATATACAGAAGCAGAGTACTGAAAAAAGTGCCACAAGTTACAGCTTATGTCCCTTTATTAACAAGCTCTATGAAACCTTAGTTCCCTGAATATTAGGTTTACATATGCAATATTAGGTCAACATGGTCAAATGTAAAAATACCACTATTTTTCTGTTATGCTTACGATGGCTTGTCGTATCCCTATCACTTGTATTCCGAAAACACCGTAATATTGACTAAAAGGAAGTATTTTAACCTGTATAGGCAACCAATAAAAAAATGACCGTTTGTTGTCATATCATCAGAAAATCAACCATGCCGCTGTAATTATGTGGTCGCCAGATTGATACTTTTCACGGCCCAGATCACAAACAAATACTTTAGATCGAAACTATGAAATGAGAAAGCAATCTTTGATGAAGAACTCAAAATAGTTATGAAAATCTAGCCATCATAAATATCCGACCAAGATGGCTTCTGTCAAGCCTCGTTTCCAAGTATTGAATTTTGCATTTTGAATTTTGCATTTTGCATTTTGCATTTTGCATTTTGAATTTTGCATTTTGCACTTTGAATTTTGCATTTTGCATTTTGAATTTTGCATTTTGCATTTTGCATTTTGCATTTTGAATTTTGCATTTTGCATTTTGCATTTTGAATTTTGCATTTTGCATTTTGAATTTTGCATTTTGCATTTTGCATTTTGCATTTTGCATTTTGAATTTTGCATTTTGCATTTTGCATTTTGCATTTTGAATTTTGCATTTTGCATTTTGCATTTTGCAGTGCAAAATTCAAAATTCCTTTCTTGGAAACCATGACTTATATACTTAATACATATCTTAGGCTTATATGTAATACAATTGAATTAAAGGCCCAGTAACTCCGACTGCTTTTAGTAGTTTTGTTCTGTGTATCAACAAAACATTCACATTCTGACCCTATAGTATGAACACATGTCCAGCATTAAGTGTGTTGTGCAAAGCCGCTTTGTGCTGTAATAGGGTATAAACATAGTCTATTTTAACTTGTGTGGTCTATACTGAGACCAAAAACACAAGAAATACGATATTCGACTAGGCATGGCGTGTAAACATCCTCTTCATTACATGTTATAAACAAATAAAAAAGTTATCGAGCTGAACTATTTCGTATTCTTTGGTTTTTGGAAAAGAGATGCAAATTGAATGTGCTGTTAAATTTGTTTTTGAACTCTAGGCATTATTGTTTTTCATGAATTTTGCTGCATTCATCATTAGAGTTGACGTTCAATTGTAGACCACTCACGATTTAGCAGAAATTAGAAGAATGCAGGCAGTGTAAATTACTTGCTATATAACATTACTTGTTTAAAGCTCCCTGAGCAAAATCTTTTGGCTGTTTTTTTCAGAAATTTTGTTTTGTGGTTTCCACTTCACTTTCTGCATTGAA
Source organism: Ptychodera flava (assembly GCF_041260155.1). Lineage (NCBI taxonomy): Eukaryota > Metazoa > Hemichordata > Enteropneusta > Ptychoderidae > Ptychodera > Ptychodera flava. The sequence continues at coordinate 2,547,467 of NC_091932.1, read as the reverse complement.
TCCCTAAACTGCCATTTAATGCCAAGTATTTAGCATATCAACATAACCTATATGAGTAAAATCTCCATTGTTATTGTTGAAAATTGTATTCAAGTCCGGATTAGAATTCATTTGTAAACAATAACAATGATCACTACACACATACAAGCTGTATTGATAAAAAGGATACTCGAAATTTCAGCATGATAAAGGATTGGGGTCAGACACGGTAGTTGATATACAGAAGCAGAGTACTGAAAAAAAGTGCCACAAGTTACAGCTTATGTCCCTTTAATAACAAGCTCTATGAAACCTTAGTTCCCTGAATATTAGGTTTACATATACAATATTAGGTCAACATGGTCAAATGTAAAAATACCACTATTTTTCTGTTATGCTTACGATGGCTTGTCGTATCCCTATCACTTGTATTCCGAAAACACCGTAATATTGACTAAAAGGAAGTATTTTAACCTGTATAGGCAACCAATAAAAAAACTGACCGTTTGTTGTCATATCATCAGAAAATCAACCATGCCGCTGTAATTATGTGGTCGCCAGATTGATACTTTTCACGGCCCAGATCACAAACAAATACTTTAGATCGAAACTATGAAATGAGAAAGCAATCTTTGATGAAGAACTCAAAATAGTTATGAAAATCTAGCCATCATAAATATCCGACCAAGATGGCTTCTGTCAAGCCTCGTTTCCAAGTATTGAATTTTGCATTTTGCATTTTGAATTTTGCATTTTGCATTTTGAATTTTGCATTTTGAATTTTGCATTTTGAATTTGCATTTGCATTTTGCATTTTGCATTTTGCATTTTGCATTTTGAATTTTGCATTTTGCATTGGAAGAACTCTCTCGGCCATCGTAGTTTTTATATGGTTTATGTGGAATTTTTTATTATTTCATTGCTCGCAAGTCACTTTCTTTGTCTAAAAACACAGTATAGCAAAACATTTTCTGATGGTAGACAGATTTTTACTTTCCTAAGGAGTCTTATTCAAAGCTTGTTTCCATGGAAACAAGCATGGTGACCCCTCCCCCTTTCTTTTTAATTTCATTTTTCAAGTAGTCACATGTCAAAGATGACCTGTGCCAATTTTCATGAAAATGACATGGATTTTGAAATCGGCCGAACTTGGTGTACGCACCTAGGTGACAGAAATTCGGGCTTCCTCAAATTTAATCAAATTTCTTCTGATCTACCACTTGTTGGAGCTCATGTTAAAGCCCTTGATGAAAGAAATGTTTTCACCTTCTTAGTGTTTTGGAAATCGAAAATTTTATTTTTCCCCGGAGAGTTAATACATGGATGGCGGCCGTTTTAATGTTTCGGATATCTGGAAATCTTTGGTAATTTATCTCTCTAGGATCAAATTTTGCACGGTGACCCTGACTTTTATTCTTGCTTTGGTAAGAGAACGGTCGAAATTCATTAAAAAAACTTCGAGTAAAAGTTTCAGTCTTTCACTTACGAGGCATATATTCAGTCTTTCACTTTTGAGGCGCATATTAACTTAATCACAGTCCCTCCACACAAACCGGTGGACACTGTTGTGTGTTTCAGTTGGCGTTGGCGGACTATACCAATACAAGATTAATATTTCAGTCTACTCCACACACTGGGGAATTGATGGTTTATCCATCACATGGTCAGCACAATGTTTGCACATTGCATCAATGTATCCCAAAGCGATGAAGGATTGAAATAAGTGCCAGGATTAAGGTGAAGACCTTTGGTAGCAAATACATGCTTCATTGGAAAGATCATCATATAAAATACCAATTTCCCGGGGACTACGGTTTTGCTCTTGAAATAGAAGTTTTATCATTACCAAATTATGTGCCATGCGCAACTTGACTTCGGAAAAAAGAATGATATTCAATTAGCTAACAAACCATCAGAAATACAAACTTAAATAATTATACTACGTTTTCAGATGAACTAATGCATGATGCAATACCGGTACATGCCACCTTATTTTGTCTTGGCAACCTTTCCGTGGTCGAAACAAAACTTTTCTGAATTTTGATACTGGAAGAATGGTAATTTTGGTCCTATCAAACATTAGTTAGGGTGCCCGGCGTCGGAGATCTTTGCCTGGAAATTGGCCAATGTCCGGCCGAGCAATGCTGAAACATGCTCACCGTAATTGTTGCTTGATCACAGGGGACTTAAACAGAACTAACAACGTGTACAGCTCTGTATCAAATACTGTTTTGCTGTAAAATTAAAAATGTCTGTGGACATTTCCAAAACATTCACATGCAGCGCAGATTTTGTGCACTTCGAGTTCAAAGCCGGGCGATGGGGGCCAGGGGATCGCTAGAGATCGATCGCTCATTAAACCTGGTCAGTTTTTTAGGAGACAAAGCCCTATGGGGCTTGTCCCCTATTGTATTTACTCAGGATCACTTCTTCTTCTTCTTCTTCTTCTTCTTTTTCCTCTTCTTCTCCCGTAAATTCTTTGCAAAGCTAGATCTCCCAAACCGTTGCACACAGCCTTTTCAAACTTGCAGGGCATATTAGGCATACTGAGTACTGGTGCACCTGACCCTTCATATTTTGATTGGTCACATGATCTGACTGTTATTAATTATTAAATGTTTTAATTTCACCTAATTTGCATAAAAATTAGAAGCCAACAGAGCTAGAGGTCTGATTTTTGGTATATGGAGATAACTACCGATAACATTTTTTTTTAGAAAATGTCACGTTACCTCGACGACCTTTGACCCCAAATATACATATCTGTCCATAACTCAGTAACCACAAGGGCTACACTATTCATATTTGGTATGATGGGAGACCTTATGGTACCATATGACGTACCTCATTAAATATGCACATATCTAATTTTGGGCAAGCCAACAGAGCTAGAGGTCTGATTTTTGGTATAAAGGGACAACTATGGGATACAATTTTTTTTTACAAAATATCACGTGACCTCGATGACCTTTTGACCTCAAATATACATATCTGTCCATAACTCAGTAACCAAGAGTCCTATACCCTTCATATTTGGTACGATTTTAGACCTTATGATGCCACATGCAGTACCTCATTAATTTTGCACATATCTTATTTTGAGCTAGCCAATAAACCTAGTGTTCTGATTTTTGGTTGACAGATGTGACATAAGGAATGAAAGTTTTGTTGCAAAAAAAGACGTGTAACTGTGATGACGTTTGCCCTCTCTGATGACATTTGCCTTCTTTTTCCCACTTAAGGTGGTTTGAAAGGCTAGAGCGTCAGTTATAAACTTCAACAAAACTATTAAAATATAAAAGTAGTCAACATTCTCTGTGGAATAAAAAAAACTAGACATTTGGGCACAAAGGCATTGCAGAGTTACAGCCTGTTGAAACTTCTGAAAAACTGACCGAATAAGAAGAAGTTCGGGAGTCCTTAGTGTATTAACAATGGTAGAGGTCCCCTAGCTTTTAATCAAATGTTTAAAAAGGAACGAAAGTCATTATTTGCTGTTTTTCAGGAAAGTTTGACAAGGCGGTGCTTGCATTCAGAGTGAGTGACTGCTATTGTAAATGCATTTTTAGATTCTTTGAGTGTCAAAGAGGTGTCAAAAGTGAGATTTACCAAAAAGACTGCTCTGTGACTTCAAAAGAGGGGTGCAAATATGGCATGTTTTCAACATTTTTGACAGAATAACAGTTTTCCTACATAATTATATACCAATTTAATCCAATCTTTGAAATGAGATATGGACATGGAATTTTTACAGCCTATTAACAAGGTTACAGATAAACCTAAGATATCTATGGCACAATTTTCCTGTATTTTAAGTACTTTTGGAAAAATCATATTTTGAAATTTGAAAGAATTTTTAATAATTTTTTGATATGTAAACCGATGTAAAATCGTAAAAACAAATTTTATTTACAAATCCTGCCATACAAATCTTACAATTAATAGTGTCAACATATTTATAACTAATTTGGTAATATTAATACTATCCAATTATTATTAAATTCAAATATGTAAAAAAAATATGAAAAATTAAATTTTAATATTTACTGGTGTCATATTTCAAAATCATGGCTGCAAATATACAATTGTTATATTCTTTGGAGAAAGTATTAACTAAGAGAGTTATCCTGAAAATTTGAACTAAATATCTTGATTCTAACACTTGAAACTTGACATTAACTCTGAGAAAAGCATTGGTGCAAAAATAGCCTTTCCAGCCACCTTAAGATTGCTTTGGCCCCGGCATTGCTGCTTGCAGCTATATTCTGTACTTGTTATCACCTGTTCAGACAGAATAAAGCCATGTTCGTACTCGCTCCCCTGATTTCTACCTACCCCCCCCCAAAAAAAAAATGAATGCTTCCTAACTCGGAAAACGCTGACATCGTGAAAAATAACTATGTTCAGTCACACTGTCGGCACAAATGCTTAAGCATACATCCCAGGACAGAAAATGTATCATAAGTCCTTTCAAAAATATCGATAGTTATCGACAGGTTTCACCCTTTCCAACCTTTTTTTCACTTCTTAAAAGTAAAAGATATTTCAACATAATGTCGAAATTCAACATTACTAAACATAGTTGACTGCACACACAGCGGTAACTGTAGCTCTGATTTAGAGGAGCATAGATTGTAACTCAGCAAAATTTGTCAAAACTCAAGGTACCTCCAATTTCCTCAGATGTTCATTGCAATCTGCCAATTGAGGGATGTAGTCAATAAGTATGCATCAGCAACGTTTACTTGTGGCAAAATAGGCAAGAAATTGAACAAATATTTGTTCATTTGAAATTTCACGCAATTTTCAAAATCTTGCCATGTTATGTGAAAAACGGAGAATTTTTTGTCAAAGTGTGGAGTGAATTCCTTTCCCGTCCTTTCAGTGGGTTGCACCATATTGTATTAGGCTGCGTTCACAAATAACGATTGGGGGGCGGGGGCTGAAGGAATCGCGATTGAAATCTTATTTTTTTTCAGATGCCCCCCTAAATACCTAAAAAATTTTCAAATCCCCCTCTATATGATCAAAATTTTTCAAGCCCCCCCCCCCCACCTATCACAGGCCCACATATTTGTAAAGGATGTACGCGCAGAAATAATAAACACGTATTGCGCCATTCTGCTCACAGATGTTATACACTACCTGTTATTAGCACTTTCTATGGTCATATTCCCAAGGCAAGTTCTTTAAACGCATAAACCATTTAGGATGTTTATCATCTAGTTTTATGGAGGTGGCAATATTTGGGTGCGGCACCCATTTATTGTTTTGAGGAGGGACCGTGTCTTACTGAAACATCCCAATGCACTCCCACTCAGTGGATAATTATACTTGAGTAATTATCTCTGAGCAAGAACATTTCTATAAACTACTTTTAATCTTAATTTAAAATCATGAAAATAATGCCAAACGTTGCAGCTCATGTACGAAATCAGCAACAGAACAGAAATTTACAGATTGAAATAGATGCTTAGGCCAAAGTATTTAAATTCTGTTTCGCGTCCACTCTTAATGGGAAAATGTACGCGTCTAAGCGGCTGAAAAACACACACAAGAAAATTAACACAATGTAATTTGATTGCAGCAAATAAAAAATTGTAACAAAATTTTAGTTCAGAAAAGCTAGGCGGTCATGTCCTAAAATTTCCTATTCAAATACATTGTGTGTGTTTTTCATAAAAAACCGAAAACCCGGGTGGGGACGCAAAACAAAGAATTTAATTATTTTGGCCTTAGGCGCCGTAAAATAAATTCTTTATTTGCTGTCCGCGTGCGGGTAGATTTTTGAACGAAATATGAAAAACAAACACAGATCGTATGCTCGAAAATACGACGCGTTCTGTCCTTTCTTTGTTGGCAATGTCGCAGCAATTTACTCAAATGTCGCAAAAACGCAAATGTCGTACGATCGTTTCGATACAAATCAGATTACCTATCGTAAAGGGGTACATCAACCGCTGTACGTACATGTGCACCTCCTGTTCTAGCGGACTGCAGGACACCGTAAATGAAGATCAATCGACCGTTTCACAAGTTGATTTCTCCCTAAAGTTTTCAAATCGGCGGAAGTGCGTTAAAATCTGCTTGGGTCTCCATACAAGACGGATCGAAAACAATTCTTGACTGGTTTAGCTTCGAATAAGGAATGGAAGTGAATTTCTGCGCGATCCGCGATTGATCACGATATTGGATCTGCAACGGGGCAAGCAGTTTAATACCGCCGGTGAAATGATCGTTGTTGAATGCTCCAAATAGTTCGTACGCAGTATACGTTGCTCTTAGGCCAAAAAAAAAAAAATTGTGTGTTTCCTGTAACATGCTCTTCAGAAATAGGGTAGGTAGGTCGGAAAAAAAAATTTTTTTGGTAATTTTTTTTTCTCTGCAAAAAGAAAATGGGAAAATTTTAATACCCTTCGACAAGGGTCGAGGCATCGTCATTGTCAACACAAAAGATTACATACACGAATGCGAAAGACAATTACGCAACACTCAGTATTATACACAACTAGACAGTGACGACACAGAACAAACAGTAAACAAAGTACACGAACTATTAAACAAAATGTACGTGAACAAACACATCGACCATGATACTTATAAGTATCTCGATCATAAAAAACAGAAAAATCCGTACCCCGCAGTGGTACTTATTGCCTAAAATTCACAAACCGCCGCCTGAAAACTCAACGTTTGCAGGGAGACCAATAATTAGTGGCTTCTCCAGTCCCACTAACAGAATTTCAGAATTCCTGGATTACTTCATAAAACCACTGCACTGGTCCAGCAACAACCGTCATATATAAAAGACACAACAAACTTCATACAAGAAATAGAAAAAAAATGTCCCCAAACATGCATTTCTTGTAACACTCGACGTGGTGTCGATGTACACAAACACAATTCACGACGAAGCGATTCGGCTAGTCAGTGAAACATTAAACTCACAAACTCGCTTCAAACAAATTACGGCATCAAAAAACCACCCACGGAAGATTAATGGAAATGCTTTCACTAATGCTAAAACACAACAGTTTTGAATTTAACAAGCGATATTTCCGCCAAACCAGCGGCTGCAGCATGGGATCGATTGCCTCGCCAGGGATAGCAGACATTGCTTTTAATGAACTTGAAAAGAAAATGTTCGTAAACAACCACAACAACATTCACTTCTGGAAAATATTCAGAGATGATGCCTTTGCAATCTTTCTGGAACACAAACGAACTCATTAACTTCATTCAAAAAATCAACACAATGCACCCAACGTTTAAGTTTTCGTACGAAAACTCAACACAAGAAATTACATTCCTAGATGTAGTAGTTTTCAAAGGTGCAAGATACCACAAAGAAATATCCTCGACATCAAAACACATACTAAACCAACAGACACATTCCAATTTCTACATAGAGAATCGTGTCACCCGACAGCAACATTTAATGGCTTTATCAAAGGTGAAATCCTTAGATACGCTCGCACTTGTAAACAACATGACGACTTTACTAAAAAAGTCGCTTTCTTTAGAAACAAACTACTCGACAGAGAATACAAAAAAATGAAATCACGAATATAACAGAAAAATAAACCACAGTATTCGTAATACACTAACAAACTGTACAAGTACATGTAAAGAAGCAACAAACAAACTCATCTTCAGTACAACATATAGCCCTTGCATAAAAACAAAAGATCTTAAGGGAAGTCTTTTGAAACATTTGGCTGAACTGGAGAAGGACTCAACAATAAGGAATCTATTCCAGAATCACCAATCATTGCTTACAAGAGAAACAAAAACCTAAAAGACACACTAGTCAAAACAAAATTTACAGAAGTAAAGAAACAAAAAACAAACAAACCAGACACCAAAATGGACTCACAACGAGACCCAAACATTGATATTCTTGCCTCGCTATTCGAAGAGCAAGACCACTAAATACATTAAAATAAATTTTCACAAACACAAACTAACGAAAGAATCTACATTGCGACTGATGAGAAACCACACTCGGGTTTCGAAACGAAACGTCAAAGGGCCACTCATCAACTTTGTAACACCGTAGGTCCGGCTGCGTCTCGCCATAAGCTTTCCCCACACAAACAAAACATTACCGTACACACTAATCCAAACTTCTCTACAAATATCCGAGGCGAAACAAACATTTTCATTAACACAAACAATTGGATAAGAATGTAGGAACACATTTTTGAAACGAATCAAACACAAATTCGACACAAAAACATTTTGGATAGTTAGGTGGGGAGCCTCTTTCATACTTTTTACAATCGCCATAAGCTTTCCCCACACAAACAAAACATTACCGTACACAATAATCCAAACTTCCTACAAATATCCGAGGCGAAACAAACATTTTCATTAACACAAAAAATCGGATAAGAATATAGGAACACATTTTTGAAACGAATTAAACACAAACTCGACACAAAAATAATTTGGATAGTTAGGTGGGGAGCCTCTCACACTTTTTACATTTTTTCTTGAACGTGATCGCATTTCTCACATGTTACGGAAAACACGCTTGCACAAGCAGTCGCTATTGTTGTTTAATGACGTCATGAAATCAGCGTGATTTAAAACTTTTCCCAGCCATATCGCGGGATTTGTTTTCAAGGTCCAAAAAAAAGTTTAGGGTCGGGGGGTTTGAACTAGGGTAGGTCGGGTTACCGGAAACACACAATTTTTTTTTTTAGGCCTTACGTTGAACATTTTTTTGTGCTAAAAACGATGTGGTCATTTTATAAGTCCGGCTTAGAATTCAGTTTTCAAAAATAGCAATGGCCATTCAGCATTGCTGTCTGGACAAGAATCCGTTTTCGGCAAGAACGATGAAATTAAAACCTGCTAGTGTCATAATGCATACAGGAAATCACACTAATTCTTATGAATTTTTGGCTCAGACTAAAAGTTGCAACAACGACCGCGCATGCAGTAACACAATTTGTCCGATTTTCAGGCAGCGGTGTTTGAAGTCGCGCGCGCAGCTATATAGAGTAACAAACCTGACACCGAGATCAGCGCTATAAAAGACCAGTTGATACACAAAATTCAGAATAAATGGCCTTTAAAGTTACAGCTAATGGAGCATTTAACTCGACAGAAACAGTGCTCAGGACTTGTATTTATTTAACACTAAAAAAGGAGGATTTGTACTCAAGGCTGTTATGATTTGCTCAGCTACCCACTCTTCTTACTGCAAAAATTCTAATTGTATGGAAGAGATAGTAGTTTCACCTTTTACCAAGATGTTTAGCATTTGTTTTCTGAGTGACAACTATACTTTGTTATACTCAGTAACTTTTGCAGTTTAATATGTGGAATTTACAGGTTTTGCAACTGAAGAACACCTTTTTGTTGTAAGCTTACCCCAACATTTCGAAATTTATAATGTTTCGTTGGTACTATATATAGACTTTACTTCTCGGTAGACAAGCTTGACAGGTGCCGTCCGGATCCCCAACATACGCTTCTCCAATCGTCTAAATGCCCTGGACTACTCTTTGGTCGTTGTGTCCTCCTGTCCTGTCTGTTGTATTTTTCTCTCTTGTCCTTTCCCGTATTATTTTAGAATGGGATTTTAGACTAAATAAGTTTAAAGCTTGGTTTTGATCGTATGATAGATATGAATTAAAGATAAAATATACGTCCAATCGTAAACATCAATACAGGTCTCGATCTTAAATTTACATGTTTTAATTAATATACAAATGTCACTTAGACACGTTTCAAAATTGAACCCATTAGGTTCCTTCATTAGGTGTTAATTCAAATATATTTTCTTTTCTTCAAAACTTCGTAAACATCCTCGTAATAAGTAAGTTGCATCTTTTTATATTTGTCGCAAATATGCGTTTTATTCATATTTGAGATCTTGTTATTTTAATTAATAGTTTTACTGGCACCTATGACCACCTAGTGCATAAATCTCCGTCAGAGACAATCTGTAGATCTTCGTAACACAACCAGTTGATTACTATATCACACTGTACATGTTGTACATTATGTACTGGTATAGTGTTTATTGCCATTGTTTATGGAATTTTTGTTCAGACTCAGAGTCACCTAACTCTTAAGTATGCTTGTTGTATTTACACAAGTATAACCTTTGTTTCCACGCATTGTTTTCAGCGTGCTAATGAAGAGCATAAGAAACACTTAAACAGATGATTTTTTCATACTTGTGACCCATAAACCGATGGGAAAGTTACAGTTTATGCGATTAATCTGTGTTGTGTTTTTTTTTCTGTTTGTTTTTTTTGCTGGCTGGCTGATAGTTTTTCAAAAATCCAAGGACGGCAAACAATGAATTTTATTTACACGGCCTTATCTCATATCGGCGAAGCATTGTAGGATTTTCTACGCATGTGCGAGATAAGACCGGTGGCGATAAAAACGGCACTACACCGCGGCAGGGGATAAAGACGGCACTACACTGGTATCCTAATCAAGCCACTGATCATCAATGATGCTGATAGCAGCCTACAGTACAGGGAAGCTGCAGTTAGAAAGGGTCACCTTGGATCGTACCCCGAAATGCACAGAAGATCAATTTTGACGCAAAGGTAAGAATTTAGAGATGCAATGGGAGTCATGATGCTGCTTTATTGAATGAAGCGTGCTTTTTGTAAGGGGAAATCCGTCTCGTAACTCAGCGACAGCCATTTTGTTCCCAAAACTCCTCTCTCGGGACAGCGCGCAGCGTGCAGCGGCCTTCGCCGCGTAATGCGCCAGTCAATGTAAACCCCCCCCCCCCACCTCGGGGTTTAGTGGGGGATTTGGAAATTAGTCCTGTGAAATCTGCCAAATGCCCCACCCCCTGGGGCAAGACAATCCGGAAAATCCCCACCTAAACCAAGTAAATCCCCCACATACGGGGGTGGGGAATTCGTAAATTCCTACACACAACCACTCTTTGGAATTTTCATTTCATGTCGTAAACAACCTGCATCAATATAAAAAGTTCATGTTCAACTTTAGAACAATTTTATCATTTAAAACAGGGTTTTGTGACATTTATGCTGTTCACAAATGTCTATCACAATCAACACAAATAGATCCAGGAAAATAACATACTTTTCGCATTTGTTTTTCAGCCACTTATACTGTGACCAGATAAAAGTGTTGAGGTGTCACAGTCACGTCACCTATTTTGGAGCAAAATTTACAATATTTTTCAGTCTAGTTTGCTTGTATGTTGTCAGGCATAACACATTTCAGGCTAGAACAAATGATTTCATTAGATCAAAACACCAGATGTATCACACAAGACATGTCGCCTCAATAAACTAATTAAAGCTGATAAACAAGATACATGATGTCCAATCTCACAAGTGCAGCTTTTTTGTCTTCTCGCTCTCATGTTACAAGCACAATGACACATTCTACATCAGTCATGCACTGATTTAAAACAAGCAGAGGAATGAAAATTCATAATGATCCGTGTTTATTCATTATAAAACACGGCAGAAAGATAACTGTGTAAAACTCAACAGAACAGATGATCAGAATGATCACACTGATGAAACAGAACTGTTTCCCTAGCTATATGGGTCATCATGAATAAATTTGATAATACATTTAGCGGACATAAAAAGGAATCCCGTCGTGACCGAACATGTTTTCCAAATACACAAGCAATTTAAAGGGACAAAGTCGGCCATTTTTCATGAATTTTGTTTGATGTGAGATACTACTTATATTGTTTGACATGTCGAAAGATACTGAAAGAATGGCTGACCATGCTATATTCGACCCCGGTTTTAGACACGATACATGCAAACCATCGCGAAAATGAATTAATGGTCATGACCATTAATTCGTTTTCGCGATGGTTTTACTTAATTTGTATAGGGGTCAAATATATGTATGGTCACTCATTCATTCAGTATCTTTCAACATGTCAAACAAAATAAGTAGTATCAAACAAAATTCATGAAAAATGGCTGACTTTGTCCCTTTAAGCTTTATCAAAAATAGAGTTGACCCGGAGGTCTTTTTAGTGCTGGACCATGTCGATGACGCATCGTGAACATCCGAAATGTCACGCTCACGTGGGAAAATGCGGGAAATTTTGTGTATGGTATGTTCAGTTTTCCAAAAAAATAAGAATACACGGCGGATGAAAATCAGTTTATTTAGTTATCGATATTTAAGCCATCAATCACAAATATACTGTCATACACACCTCTGAATATTGCTGCATCGCGTTCATCAATAGCCAGTTGAAAAGCTGCTTACCGGCCCACATGGCCTTGACAGCCACCTTTTGCCATGCTACCGCTCTGAACAACAACATCCATTACCAGGGCCTGAAAATTTCTGTTTTTTCCACTGGTCCCAGGACCAGTGACCTGTTTTTTTTTTCACTGGTCCAAAGGTAAAATCCACTGGTCCTCAAAAATTTGCATAACAATACAAGAATGATTCATTTCTCATACTCATGTTATATATGCATTTCTATCAGATTTGCTTGGGATTTACATACAGCATAAACTGCCAATCTTTTTAATACAGACACACTGCATAAACATTTACCTGGTAGTTTCTCAAGTTCTTGTAACACACCTTGACATGTTTTTACCTTCTCGTGTCTATTTATAGACAGAGAAGGTATTAGAGTTGAAAACCAATATGCTGCTGTCAAGAACTTCCGTCTGTCAAGACTTCCGTCTGTCAAGATCCGTTGACGTCATGCCATTGTGATGGGTCTATATCATAAACTGGTGGGGGTGTTCATGGCTCAGGTTGAGGTGTGGGAGAACGATTTTGAGCTATGACAAAAATCAAAAGGGACTTAGCGGCATAGCCACAGTGTTAAGCCTTTCTCCAAGGTTTCTTAGTTGACTACAATCTATTACAGACTACTGAGCTGACGTTAGGGGTACTCACTTTGTGTTTGCTCACTCTGTGAGCGCTAGTGTTTGGTACTGAGTTGCGTGGATATCCCCTCATGGCCTCACGTGATCTGGGCCTGTTGCATAATCTGCAGAGATGATCATATGCCTCCGAGTCTGAAAACTGTCATTGTGTAAGCCTGTCGGCATTTTCCTTGCATTTTTTCTCATTTAATTTTGCAAAATATCGGCGAGTACCTCAATATTTCAAGATAACCCTTTCTTCCCAATCGTTTCCTTGAGTTTCAGAGTCATATGAACGAAAATGAGTGAAAGTTTTAGACAGGAAAATCGGACGTCGGCCATGTTCAATGTTTACAGTACAATCAGAAGTTTACGTGGAGGAATTAACCAACAAACACAGGAGTGTTCATGATGCCCGCCCTCTAGAGGCAGACCCTCCTATATGAAGTACCACATTTGATGCTTGTGGAAAGCTTGACCACACAATGGAGCATTTAAACTTTTAGAAAATGACAAACTGAATAAGAAGGTATTCAGAAAATGTCAAATACTGAGGAAAAATGCGCAAATATTCAAATAAACAGGTTAACTGATTGGTCAGCTATAAAAAACAATGAAAATGTTTATGATCAAAAGTTTTTGAGATGCGCACATTTTAACAAATACAGAAATTATTAACATTATAAATATAAGACCAAACTATTTTTTCAGGGATGGGACAGGTTGGAAATGAGGGGTGAGAGACAAAGGCACTCCTATTGCTGCATGTGGATGCAGCCACACCATTTCATTTACAGCATACTTATTCACTGTGTTGTGTTCAAGTTCCATATTGTACTGACTGTCATACAAGGATAACATAAGCAAATCAAATCAAATTAGAAAAGGATCGATGCTGTTGTGTGGATTTTGCTGAACATGGCTGATATTTCGCCCTATATATTTGGTATCCAGCAAAGGCATATTTTGATGTAAAGTCAAAATTAACACTACATTGCTGACAATATATTTACCGTTTCTGCATGAATTTTTCTTTTTTAAATTATAGTATATTAGTACTTCAAACAGATTAACAGTTATCGTGATGTCAACCCATAATTTTACATCACAAAGACTGTAATTCTGCCAATTTTTTTTTTGTTTTTCAGTCATTTTATAAATTTTGCACTGCACAAGATGATTGAACAAATTGCAATGTTTGAATTTGTAAACTCAAAGAATAAAAATCCTTTGGTCACAAATTAAATTATTTTTTGAAAAGAAATTTACTCTTAAACACTTTTAGCATATATTCTTTACACGGTCATGTATTTCAAGGAAAATATGCCTATTAAAAACAGTAATTTCTTCACTTTCAATTTTTTTTCAATACTATGACAATTATCAGCCATGAGGTTATACAAACACAAGACCAGATAAGCGTTTTTCATCATTTCCACAGGACTCTTTGGAAAATCCATTAAAAACAGTTAAAAGTGACTGGAAATGATCACTTGGTATACATTTAATTTACAGATGCCAGGTTGTGTATTTCACATGCACTCGGGTTAGTAAGGAAGTGCGTCATTACTATTTTGGACTGTTAATTCTTATTTCTGAATTGTTTAACTTTTTTCCACATTGAACTATCTATCTTTAGGCAGTTTATACTGTAGCTTAGAATTTTTTTGATTGATGTATTTAATCATCTTTTGGGTTCTTTGGGTCCATATCCCACCTCATGCCCCTACATCATCAACTATTTACCAACAACTCCATGCCAACAACCAATTACCTGACCTGGCCACACATTAGAGAAGGTACAGCGTCATTGACGGTATTTTTTATGTTGCTATAAAGTTCCTTCTTTTTATAATTGCCCAGCGGTTGATTCTTTTCCATTTAAATTGTAAAAAATAGGTTGAAAACACCAAATATCTGAGAGGGACTTCTTTTTCCTTTGATAGCAATAGCAAATTGCCATAACGCTGTTTTGACAAGCTAGGCGGTTCTTGTTAAGGTCAACTACAATCGAGCTAGGGGGTCTTGACTATATAAAGAATTCAGCACGATGCTGAAGTTATTTTCGTATTCGTTTTCGTATTCGTTTTCGTATTCGTATTCGTATTCGTATTGGAGTCACGGACAAAAATCTATATTTTTAGACCAACATTCGTAATTTTTAATATAAAATTTCCACTTTCAAAGAAGTTTAAATACATATATAATAATATATAATTCTGAAATATTATGAGAATTTGATTTCAATGAAAAATCGTTCTTTTGTACTCGCCATTATCGAAAAAATGGTGCTATTTTTGCTGGAGGAAAGTTTTTCACAGGTGGGTATTTTGGAGGAAAGATTTTATAAACAAATAGCCAGTTTCTCTAGTATGCACGCACTAGTACTCAAAACGTGGAGCACGTGTTGATTTAGATCAAGAAAATATTATTCCCGTCACTATCGTTTGTGATGTTAACCGAAACACGGCTGTCCCATTCAGTTGAAGACCTGTGAAGGCGATATTCACTCACCATGAGCAGGTTATATCAAAGCATATTGGTCTAAGTGATTGTACGTATTACTAGATAAGTTTTTACGTTCATTTTCTATTTGCCCCGTCAAAGACCATCGTCCATTTTCTTTGATTTTGAAAAGGAGAAGTGAAGTTATGTTCTTATGGAATCGAAAATCGATAGTCCATTTGATTCCTACAATAAATGCATAAGATGTCCAGTGATCGAAATTTACAGTTTTCTTGATTGGCCCGGGGTCAGCACAAAGAGAAAGACCAGTTAAAATTGACTACCATTCCTTCCGGAAAGAATATCTTGCAGTGGCAAACCGTTTTGGCTTTGGCATATAACTTACTATGAAGGGCATGATTGGAATTGCTGACATATTATTCTATCAGACCGACAAATGTACAAGTTTCACACCCAAACAATAGACAGTCCCTGCCAACAGACAAAAAGAAACATATCCCCATAGGAGCATGTCACCTCGACCTCTGTCCATTTGACCCCAATAATGCACACTCTCTTCTCTCTGGTGGTGGTCATTTAAACGTTGACTAATTTTTCTGTTATATGAAAACATTTGAAATATGCAACTTGCCCGGGAGAATTGATGATGGTGTTTCTGTGAGAAAATTTGACTCTGAAAATCCTGGCATTACTAGCGTCTACTAAAACAAAATTGGTGACTTGCTTTTTAGATAATGATACAAGTTATTCTAAAGGACAAGTTATGAGGGGGGTCAAGGGGACTAGGGTAAAAGGGTGGGGTGACAAGAAGCCACTTCATCACCACAATTTTGACATAAGTTGTCAGTTTCCTTTTTTAGGTTATCTTTGGAACTTTTAAAAAAAATTATGAAAAACTTTAAAATGGGCCTACAGGTATTCAAGGACATAATCTTACATTACAATCATTCAAATTTATGAGACATAATTTTCTTTAGAGAATTTTCACATGTTTGTTCATAAGATGTTCTTTACAATGACCAAAGTAGGTGCAAAATTGGCAGTCATTTGGGTCAAAAGGCAACTACACAACTGCTGGCATACTTCACATGTTTTCATACTCTGGCCACAATAAAGTATCACAATGGAGTTGTTTACTTGTTCCACAGTTATTTTATAAAGAATTATGAGTTGGCCAGAAGTTTGAACATCATTCTTCCCACATTCAAACTCATACATCCAAAAACAAGTAAAAAGAGAATGATTTTGAAGAAAGAGCCAATGCTCATGAAAAATATTTATTCCTGTACATGATGCAACAAAACACATTCCCTATGAATGAATCAATTGAAGGTGATCTCTGATACAAACTTTGAATACATGCAAGTAGTTTCCAAATATAAAAAACAAACACGTTGAACTATACTGCACTGTAATTAAATAACTATAATTACATGTACACATTTCTCATAAATGTTGTTGATAGTACAGTTTTGATGTAAAGTTACAACCTGAAAATCAGACCTTATACAAGCTCAAACAATTGAAATTTGTCTTACATTGCACTGATAAGTAAAATACTCATTGTTACTACAACAGTTTCTTTTAGCTCTCCTCAAAAGACCATGGAACATCCAACATTACTATTGTCAAAACAAACTATATTATTAAAAGATTGTTGCATTCCAGAATGACATTACGGACAAAATACAGTAGCACTACTCAGTGAACATGCACAAGGTAGTACAAGTAGTTTACTTTGAAAATTTGAAAACCATAAACTTCAGAGTAATTATTAAACACAAATCAGGAATGTTCATATTTCTTCTTGATGCCTTCCCCAGGGCTCAAAGTTTTGACTACTGGTTATATAGGGACCATGAGCCACCAAAAGTCAATATACCCCGTAGTAGCACAGAACTTATCAAGGTAAGTCACATTTGCAGTGAGGCTTGTTTCAGTCTCTATCTCTTACAATACAAGTGACCATTTTTACACAAAATGTACATTTTGACAAGAGAAACGGGAGGGTTATCACCATGTGAATGAAATGTGCATCATACTACTCAAACATTTGACAATTAAAAGCCATGTAGAAGAGAACTTTTCATGATGTTTACTTGCTTTTTGGGTGACAGAAACAATGTGCTGTTGATTTGTTTTACATATGCCCTCACTCTTCCCTTTGAGTTGTCAAGACGTGAGATAAATTTAGTTACAATTCAATCATTATCCATTCTGATAGCTCTTTAACATCACAGCTACTGCTGCCTTCTCAAAAAGGAGAGCTCTGTTGTATTTCAGTCAATATATCCCTCTATCACTAGTGTATCTGAAACTGTAGTACAAGATACAATAGTTGATACCTATATATACTCTGGAGGTGGTTCCCCATTCAGAATTGGGATTCCTGTTGTTGGTTTAACCCTTTTCCTGCCAAGTCGGTGAAAATCCGCTTGAAATTCAGTGTAGCTAGAATCTGAGCAGCCACGGCCGTTATCCTGCCAAGGCGGTGGAAATCGGGCTACTTTTTGGTACCCCCCTTCCTGCCTAGTCGACGGAACTACGTGTAGCAAACCCTTGCTCGCGCTAGGGGTCGTTCGAGGACAGGTTTTGGGCGAGGAACGGCGTTTGCTCTCGAAATGGGTTCACAGAGAGTCCAACGACAGGGAAAGGTGCGGAAGCTACCCAGCCAGTCCCCCACCCCGGTGGGGGACTGGTTTTTTTGGGGGGGCGAGTAGCGTACTTGGCAGGTTAGCACGTTGACGTATTCTAGCGGAGTTTGGGCTAACTTGGCTCTGAGGCACTACATAGATTGCGGCCGAAATTGACCGTCTCGGCAACGCTAATCTGTAAGGCAACCGCCTAAGACCGCCTCAGCTGGCGGTGCAATTTTTGCCAATGGTGCGAGACGAAAATCACGGACTTGGTCCTGATTGACGGGAAGTGCGGACGGATTTGACGGACTCGGCTTGATTAGTCCCTGACATGGAACTGATCCGAACGGACTTGAGCGACATTTGTGAAGGGTAACCACCGCTTTTAACCGACTTGTTACCTTCTCGAAAAGACTACCCACTCAGATGTCGGACGTTGTCGGCTGCACTTGGCTCTAGACGTTCAAGCCGTGCAACGAAACACACCGCCTCAGCCTTGCCATTCACGAACATGGCCTCAAATTTGATACCATTGTTCACCGACTTGGCGGCTGCGTTAGGTGCGTGAACCGTTGTTCACCGACTTGTTACGCCTATGTTGTCCCTGTGAAGTTCGGCTAACGGCCGAGTCTAACGGGAGTTGGCAGACCTGTGTTTGGTTTATACCGTAGTATGACCGACTCAGGTAGAGGTACCTGTCGGTATATTCCGAGTTTTACGCACTCGGGCGTCAATGACGGTCGTCATCACCGCTGATGACGTAGACGTGCTGGCCACGTTATTTGAAGGAGCCATGTTTGCCCAACGGACGAGGCCGAGACAGCTGTTGACAATTTTGGCATCCTTCATCTTTGACCGCCTTAGTTGGGTAAGCCGCTCGGCAGGCGACGGTTATGACCTAAACAAGCCGCTGAAGCACTGTTCGTTGCCGTACAAGAACGAGACGGCCAGTCCATTACTGCTTAATGGGCGATCTGTCGGGTTGGCTTGTCACCGACTTGGATGACAATACGCCCTGCGCAGGCGTACTTAGAAGGGACATGAGGTTAAAGATACGGGTTTCCCACCCGTACTAAACATGGCTTGGGCCAACGTCCTTGGGTGGCAGGTGCGCATGCCACGTACCCAGCTGGACGGAATGTCAAGTTGAGATGCTAATGACATTGACTATGTTATGCTAAGTGCTCGAGGGATTTGCATCGCAAATGAGTATTATTAGCATATCAAATGGTGCGGACAGGCAATTTACATGACGGGTAGGAATGTCAGCGCGGTTGGTGGACTGATTGCCGTAGGTCCATTATAATAACAGGTGGATGCATATATTAACACCCCTGCGTCCAATCATGTCCAGGGCTTTGTTTCCCTGTGGCTTTAAAAGGGAGGGACCTGCTAGTCTGTCGACACTGTTCCAGACATGAGCTTGACGGACCGCAAAAGTTTTCTGAAGGCGAGCAGACGACTGAAGCTCAAAGATGCAGAGTCTCCGGGCGGTAGTGGTAGCGATCGTTGTGATGTCCTAGTAAACGTTCTAAGAAGTCGGGCAAGAAACGCTCCCGTAAGGCGAAGCTATCTCCGGCTGAAAAACCCAGTGGTAAGCGTAAACGTAAGACCGATCGTTCTGCCGATGAGGATGATGACGGGTCACCGGTTGCCAGTGGTTCTCACCCGGCTGCTCCGGGAGAGACTACTTCACCTGCAGAGACTACATCTGCTCTTGTGGGAGATACTTCACCTGCACAGACTACGTCTGCTGCTGCTAGTGAGACAGTGAGTAACGAGACGGCTGATGCCATTGGTTCTCCCCCGGCTGCTCCGGGAGAGACACCACCTGTTGCTACTATGAGCCCTCATCCTGCGTCAGGAGAGGTTCCTGTGCCCAGTGCGAAAGAGCTTGAGTCCTCGTCATCAGCAGAGGCTGCCCAGCCCGCTCCTGCCATAGTTTCGTGTGCTGCGATGTCCCCGCCGAAAAAGATAGTGCGGAGGGTTCGTTATCAGGATAGCCCACCTGATTTTGAGCCAGATATGATCCTTGATGCCGCTACGGGCGAGTTCAGGCCCAGACGCCCAGACGACGGTGATATCACCGCTGAGTCCGACTCGGAGGTTGACGAGGATGCGGCAGAGGACGATGACTTTTATGACAGGCAGTATGTAGGTGAGGCAAGCTCTGACGACGATGATGACGTTGCTGCTGTGTTGGCGGAGGACGACACCCCTCCTGTCTGGCGTATGTCGGAGACTACCGATGCTAATATATTTGAGGAGACCGATTTTGACCATGAGAGAGGACCGACTTTCACCTTGCCCAGCCACTCCCGTGAGATCGATTACTTTTTTAAGTTTATTCCAGCTACACTGATCAGATTGGCCAAGGACGAGACTAATAAATACGCCAAATTCCACCAGCGATATATCGCTAGGAAAATAGATAAATACTGGCGTAACGCTGACTACCGAGAGGTGCAGGCGTTCATTGGCGTCTTAGTCTGTATGGGTATCGACCGTAAATCATCAGTGGAGGATTATTGGTCTAGCGATCACTTTCTGAGAAACCAGGGTATTTCTACTGTGATTACCCGCAGTCGCTTTCAGCAGCTTATGCGATATTTTCATCTGGCAGACCCAGAGAACGATCCACGTCGTGATCCTGATGAGGCACGCCGCCGACGTCGGTGTCAGGAGGATCCCCTGTATAAAATCAATCCATGGATGGAGCCCATAGTTGACCGGTGCGTAAATAATTATAAGATGGGTAGAGAGATCTCCATCGACGAGGGCATGGTGCGATTTAAGGGCCGTTCTAAATTTAAGCAGAGATTACCGCATAAGCCTGATCGAGACGGTTTCAAGATATGGCAGCTGTGCGACTCCACCACTGCATACATCGCTAACTTTGCACCGTACCTAGGTGTGAAATTTCGGGATCGGACTGATGGGAGACGGCAGGAGCGAGGTGTGGTGAAAAGAATTACGATGGAGCTGGTCCAGCCATTCTGTGGATATAATCACAGCCTATTCTGTGATAGCCTGTTTAGCACGGTCGTTACTGCTAGAGAGCTGATGGAGACCGGGATCTACATGGTCGGGAGTTTTAACCGCCGTAATCGTCGCACCATGCCCCCTCAATTAATTCCGCCGGGTAAGAGGAAGCGCCTTCCTCTGTCTGTTGGGGATATGAAAGCCACGACCAGAACGGACTCTCGTCTTAACATCACTGCTTATCAGGATAGTAACGCTCAGGTGCTGATCTTGAATACGGTCTATCCACCTTGGAGTGCGTGCCAGTGGGGGAGGGAGACGAGCAGGCGACAAGTGCCTCTGTCGCTGTATAATTATCGCCGGTACATGGGAGGCGTCGACCGAGCCAACCAGAAGCGCAAGTACTTTCACACTGGGCGCAAGAACCACAGATGGTGGACATATCTGGCATGTTACCTGATTGATGTTGCCCTGGTAAATGCATATATATGCTTCAAGCATGTACACCCTGATAGTAAGCGACCCATAAGATGTTTCATCTGCGTGTCGGGAAACAACTCATTGGCGGTTATTGTGGGCGATCGCAGCCCAGTGTGAGAGAGGTCGAGGCCACCGTTTCTCTTGCCTCGTACATCAATCCACAAAATCAGCCGATGCACGTTGTCAGCCGTTTGGAGGGGCGGCAGAAATGCTGTAAAGTATGCAGCAGAGAGGGTAAGACCACTGCGAGCGGACGACTGTCTGAGACGTCCAAAGGATGTAGTCTGTGCGGGGTTCATCTTCACGAGGGCGAGTGTTTTGCGGCTTTTCATCATCGCATGATGCTACGAGGTAAGAGGAGCGTTGGCGTGCAGACCTCTACTCACACAGCCCCGACGACACCCATCAGCAAGAGAACCCGACGTAAATAACGGACAGGGGACAGCTTCGCCTAACAGTGGCTTGACTGTATTCTTAACACGGACCATGATCACATTTTGAGCACGGTTGTGCCGTTTGTTTGTGCTTTACGATCCCGCTGATTGTAAATTGAAACACGGATTATTTTGTACAATCCCCCGATTGTAATCTTTGTAACACGGACCATGCACTCGGACGTCGAGACAGACTCTGAGATTTATTATTCGGCATAATGTAAATTATTCCCGAATAAAATACTATCTATGGATCGCATATTTTCGTTTGTTTTGTTTAGACGGATTATTTTGTACAATTCCCCTAATTATAATTTCTGAAACACGGATCTGCCACCCCGATTGTAATTTTTGAAACACGGACCATGCACTCGGACGTCGAGACAGACTCCGAGATTTATTGTTCGGCATAATGTAAATTATTCCCGAATAAAATACTATCTATGATCGCATATTTTCGTTTGTTTTGTTTTTACCCCCACTTTCGTTTTTGGCAGATCCGTAAGGACGCTATAGTAATGGATGAACGTGCGTTGTATCACGTGGGAGGGGCACAGCCCAACGGAGGCTGTGCTCGTGCGACGTAGACGTTGTACCAACCATCTGTCGTTGGGTTAGTGCATAGAGCAGTTGCACTGTCCAGAGCTAAGGTGTACAAAACTGCACCTTAGTAACAACTGCACAACTAACCTGTTAGGAAACGGTAACACTAACGAGCTAAGTGTGCACTGAACTGGCCAAACTACGTACACGCCTTCCTTCAATGGCGGAACTATGTCGTTGACACTACGTCAAAGCAGACTGCACTGTGCGACTCTTCCAAGTCGTTCAAAGTACGTGGCCAAGTGACACAACCCAGGGGAAACAGGACAGGTTTGAGGGTGCTGCCGCACCCATAGCACTAACCCCTGGGTCTTCTACTAACCCACGAGAGAGGTGTCCCCGGTGTGGCCGTGCGTGCCGGCGAACGAGCTTTACTTCCGCGAAAGTAAGCTAGAAAAGGGCATAAAAGTGCACGTCCCCCGGGGCAAACAACGCCCGTGACCTCGTCATTTTCTGGACACAACCTCATCAGCGGTTGCCCCTCTATACGGGCATGCAAAAATTTTTGAAGTCTAACACGTATATGGTCGGTAATCGTACCCCGAAAATGCGGTATTTTCCCGCCAAATGCCTGGCAGGAAAGCGTGCAGGAGAGCCTATCTTCTGTAGACACGGAAAAGGGGGCCGGTTTTGACCGACTTGGCAGGATAACGGACAGGGGCGCTCGGCAGGAAAAGGGTTAAGGTATTCAGCCATGCCATCATAGATATGCCAAACACCATCACTCATATCTCTGTAGATACAGATGAAGTGGCTTCCGTCAGCCATGGTGCATGCGAATACTGAGTAGCTGCAGGATAAAAAGTTCGAAAATTGATGTTATTCATACATGTAACCATTTTAAATGAAATACATATACACAACAGTGACATCAGCAGCAAATTAAAGAAGCTTGATATGCTCCTGATGAAAAATTTAAACATTGATAAATACATGTAAGAATGCGCAACAGGTGACAACACAGCCTTGAGATTCACCACTGTCAGGAGCCATAAGATGTGAAAGTTTTCTGCCAAGTTTTGCAAGTTGTTGGGTGTTCGCTAGGAAATCATGTGAAAAGTAACACAAACATGTTGAGACTGAAAATGACTTTATACCATTGCAGCAGACTGAAATTTTTTAAGGGAATTATTTCACTACTACTATCACCTTAGAATTCAAAGTGCTAGAGATTGAAATGCTGAGCTAATTAATATAACTGCATAATTGATAGATTTACTTGAAAATATTTAAATTTAAAATAAACATACAATACTGATTTTAGGCATTTCACTCACAAGGTTGCATAATTTTCACACTGCAAAAGTGAAGACTACAGTTCGTAAATATCTATATACTACAGAAATTAAGGCTGCAGTACAGTTTGTTCAACAAATCACTTTAACAAATTTAAGTTTAAGATGAGCCACAGGTTTGTTGAAAATGAAATAAATGTGACTCTCTCTCTCTCTCTTCCCCCTCCCCCAAGGAGATATATCTATGGATTCTACTTACACTTTATCTTCAATGGTTACATTCTCAGGTATCTCTTTAACTGATGTAAACCGCTTTGTTGTTTCAGCAAGATATGAGACGTCTATTGCAAGCACTGGGGGAATACCACCTTTGAATGTTGTCTGTGTAATTGTCAGAGTTCCAGGGCAGTAAGAGATTACCCTGTGAAAGAATAGGAACATACAGTAAGCATGATTTACAAGTCACTATCTTCTTGTACGTATTCAAAATTTCTTGTAGATAGTTTTTCTAAATTACAGTATTGTGATATAAACAACAATATTGATTTTAAATTGTCATGCAGTGTTTAAAAGTGAAGTAGCTGTTACAAATCCCAGGTTCTCAAAGTAATTCTTCTTTGCTTTCAGTATCTACCAGTACATGATGCTAGTCCCTTTTTCCTTGAAAATCCATTGAATTTGTTTGTCAGTAATGAAGCTGATAATAATCCACTCTGTTGAGTGAAAATCAATTCAAAGTAATTTTGAACCTGATGCATCAATGTCAATCATTGTGAAAACAGTGGAAGCAGTAAACCACACATCTATTGAAACTCTTTAAAATAGTGTCTGCACCTATTTTGAATTTCAGCTAGGTACTACCTTGATGTGCAATATGGAACGATGAAGTTCAACCCTTACAGCAGGAGACATGGGACTTTACCCCATGTATTAAGCAAATGATCACCTGCTCTAAGGTTCATTGTTTCAAATTCATATAGTAAATATACAATTCATTACATGTTTATACATACGTTTCTTTCGTAATCCACTTTGATCCCTCTTCAACAAGTTCTTCTGTAACAACTCTTCTGGTTTTCCTTGTTTCAGATGGATTTTTAATGACTTTGTAACACACTGCAACCTTCTCACCAAGACCAAACCAATAGTTTATGGCTGCCTGGAGGTAATCTGTGTTCGCGCTGCCCATTCGCCACGTTCGCAAATGCGAATTGAAATCAGCAGTGGCGAAGAAAAATCGATCCTAATTCGCCACAGTGGCGAATGTGATTTTTGTTGAAAAAATTCCGCAAAATAAGCAAAAACTTGGGTTTTTTTAGTCTTTTGTTGATCTGCGCTTCTCTTTCGGCGATTTGCGAAAAAACTATATCTACCTCCGTATTGTTCTCTCCGACGTACGCAATTGCAATCGAGCCAAGTCTCGCGAGAGATTTGACGTCAATTTGTATAGTGTACAGCATGCACATAAATGACTATCGCGAGAATTGAAAATGCAGGCAGACGCAATCGAGCCCTAGTCTCGCGATAAATTTGACGTCATTTTGTCTAGTGTACAGCATGCAAGCAAAGCGAACACTCGCGAGAATTGAAACTTTTGCTATAGCAGACATACGCATTTCAATCGTGGTCACAAAGTTCGGTGTTGAAATTTATTTGCATCGTGGTCTAGACGTTCCGTGTTGCGCATTTTAATTGAGGTCTTATTTTAAGGTAAAGGGCGACGAATTCGGACGCGCACACGCTTTAGAACGTTTCTGCGCAGATTTAACTCCAGCCTGTCGCAAATGGGTTACTTTGTAGCGCATATATTTAACATCACCTGTCATTGTTGAAATTGCGCTTTTACCTAATTTTACCTAATTTTTTGACCCAGTCTCTTAGAAATACATGTGACCTATAACCTTGTCATATTTTGACCCCCTAGGAAGCTGGTTTTTATTCAATATGAGCGAAATTTTAACATTTCTCTCCCATTTACATGGCGCATATTACCAATTCACCTGGAGATATTGTAAAAAGTAGCGTGGTGACACCCTTTTATTAAATGTGTAAACTAAATGGTATTATGTCAGGATTTTATTCGCCAAGTTTGGTCAAAATGACACCATTCAAAGCGACAGGAAGAAAGTTCGAAAATTATGTAGTGATATAATTTCGATATCGTCATTTTGTAATTGATACTTATGTAAAAATTGCTTTACAAACATCATGAAAACTATACATTCGATAGATATGGATCTTAAGTCTTGGTATTTATTAAAATTAACTCATTTGCTAAGCTTTTTATATTGCTTTCTTTAGTTTAAGTGCATTATATCATTTTTATTATTTCTAACGACGCCATTTTAACGTCCGTTTTCCATGGAAACGAGCGTGGTGACCCCCTTTTTTATTTTATTTTTGCACTTGCACAACTTCCAAGAATATTTGTGCAAAGTTTCAAGAAAATGACACCACAACTTAATTTTGACGTAATTCGTAGTACGTTCACCTTAATGGTGGTCGATTTGCATCGCGGTCCTCATGGTCCTCTATTGATGTTCATTAAAATCGCCATCCCAGCGCGACGCATTCCGTGTTGTTGTCGATTTGCATCGCGGTCTCGACGTTCCGTGTTGTTGTTCATTAGGGTTCCCAGACACTTCGCACCAAAACCACTTCGCACATACCATCCGTCCCATACCATTTCGCACCAAAACCACTTCGCACCAAAACAACCTCGTACCAAAACCTCTTCGCCTCAAAAATCACGTCGCCCAAAACCATTGCGACCCGAAAAAAAAAACACGACTTAACTCCCCAATTTATCGGTAACCGTTAAAAGCTGAAAATAACCCACCACTGCCAGTGAAGTTTTAATCACCTTTCTACCATCCCAGGACTGAAATCTTGAAATTGTACACATTTCGAGAAAATGACATCGCATCGTGCAATACCGCGCACGGCAAGGTAATGTACCATGTAGCAGTTTGTGTGTTTCTTTTTTCTAATATATGGTATGGTTTCATGGAAGAATAAATGGTTCGTGATAGCCAAGTTGAAGGTAAAAACAACGTTATGATACATCGTGACATCGATGTTTTAGGACGAGTTGACGGAACTATACGGTAAGCGAAGTGGTTTTAGTAAGAGGTGGTACTTGGGGCGAAGTGGCGTCGGACGAGGTAGTACTTGGGACGAGGTGGTTTTGGTGCGAAATGGTTTTGGGACGAAGTTGTGTGGGGCGAACTGGTTTTGGTGCGAAGTGTCTGGACACTGTTCATTAGAGAGGTTATAATCTAATTACGTGTACGTCTGAAGGCACACAGTGGCGTACGTACGCGTCTATTTTTTACATCCATGGCGTATCCATGCTCAGTTGTGATTTTTTTGGTTGATTTTGCCGTATTGTTTTTTCAGAAACATACGAAATTCGTCTAAGTTTTAAGACATAATTAATTTCTCTACGCGAGGACTATTCAAGCTCGTTGTATCCTCGCATTAAATTTACCGATTTTCTGTAATACATTTATTTATGTGGTTTACGGAAATTTTTGTGACAGCTTCAGGTAAAAAGTTGAATTGGACAACATTTCATTTATGTCAGGAAATCATAGCACGTACGTCTTGTGCGGTTGAACTCTACGGAATTTTCTGATATCAAAGATGTTTGCTAATTTACAATGATACTCATACTCAATTCCCGCAAATCACCAAGAAAATCTAAAAATTACTACACGTAATTAAGACTACATGTGGAAGTGTCGTTTGATGACGTTCCGAACGTCTGTGCCACATTTACGCGACGTCTTGTATGACGTGACAAAGACGCTACGTGTACTGATGGAAAGTAATTACGTGTAACCAAACTTCTATTTTAATCGCAGTCCGAACGTTCAGTGTTGCTGTCATGCTGTTAATTTGCATCGCGGTGCCAACCTTCCGTGTTGCAGTTCATTTTAATCGTGGTCTCAACGTTGCGTGCTGCTGTCGATTTGCATCGGGGTCTAGCCCTGCGTACGATGCTGTGTGTTCCGCTACAGCTAATCGCCCCGCTCACTCGCTTTGTGGTGAGCGGGGCGATTAGCTGTAGCGGAACACACAGCATCGTACGCAGGGCTACATCGGGGTCCAGAATCAAGCAATTTCCAGTGTTAAAATGAAGACAATTGGATACAAGGTTGATGTGTTGATAGTTTATTCTTGTGCATGCAACTGACATTGGAGATTATAGCATTATAGAAAGCTTTGTTTTCGTAAAAATGTGTGGCTAATAAAATTTGTCTGTGGCTAATAAAATTTGAAACTGTTCGCCACAATGGCTAACAGCTTTCCAAACCCAGCGCTAACACAGGTAATCCTTGCTACCATTGGGAATGTGTCTGACATCACTGGAATGGAACACAATAAAAGTGACAGTCAGTGAAAGTTATAATTCACTAAAAAGTAAGTGCAAGAGTATGTTTGTTACAGTTAGTGTTTAAATTTCAAGTTCAAGATGATGTTGACTGCTCTCGTAAAATTCAGATTTACTGTAGGTCTACAACTACTCATCAATATACTCATTCAATGTTTATATTTGTCACTTTAAACATGTAAGTTGCTCAGTGCTTCCTTTACTCTCCATCTCATAATTATGTACAATTATCTGCAATAAGTTATTTAAGGCATGAAAATAGTAAATTAAATTTTTCTAACCTCAAAGTTGGCAGGGTAGCCATCTCCTCTGTCACTCTTTTTGGACAGTCTGCCATCGAGCATTTCCTTGTCCTGGTTATTGTTTGATTTGCTGTCAGTAGAGGTTGTAAATAGGTAACTTCTGCTCCCCAGTAGTTTAAGACTCCTTGCACTGGTTTGACTGGAAATTGAGATAACCATGTCGCTTTCCCTTTTTCTTTGACCATTTATTTTGTAAGAAGTACTGATGTGCTTTCAGCAGAGTCCTGTTAGCTTCTTTGCTTTGGTTCATGAACCACTGTTGAATATCTGTCCTTCTGCTCAGAATGATGTGGTAGATCATCAACATATTATCAGCTGGACATGTATTAGTCATTTCCACTGTGGTTCCATCAGCAGCCATTGTTGATCCATTCCATGGGATACATTGAGAAGAGGGGTTATTGCTGGTACCTTCAGCTGTTGCATTTAATCTCATCGTTGTTGTTGTTGTTGTTGGATTGAATCTCACCGTTGTTGTTGTTGTTGTTGTTGTTGTTGTTGTTGATGTTGTACGAGTACTGTAATGTGGAGCTTCTGGTTGTACTTTCTTATGGCGCTTTGATTGTACCTTTGCAGTAGCCGTTTGTGTTGTACTACTACTGGACATGTAATGTTCTGTATACTTTTCTTCTTGAACTGGTACCACATTCTTTTTACATCTTACTCTCTCAATTGATGGTTCTTTCAGAGGCACTGTAGGTGGATTGTAATATGTACTCTTTGCTTTTGACGTTAGCTTCCTTCTCTGCCATTTTTCTTCAGCATCTTCTTCATTGGTAGATTTTGTTGATGTCTTGTTAGATTTTACTTGCTTCAAGGCTGAAATGGCGACATCTTCAATTCTTGGTTTAATTGTAATTGTACATAATCAGACAGAATTGGCCATTTTGAGATGACACCTCCGGTGGAGAATGTTGATTTTGACTTCTCTCATCCAGTTTTCTGCGACTGCATTTGTTGCTCTTGTTTCAGTCACTGATGAGTCCATCACACCTGTGTCCTGATAGCGTGCCAAGTTCCCCAGCATTAAGCCACTCCATAACGGTAGTAGTGGGAGGTAGTTGTCCTTCATGTCTTCAATGTATGAGATGCTTTGGTATGGATTTGTTTGCTTACCTGATGTTTTGTCTTCCTTTGTCATGTTCAAGGTACTGGCATTAATTACCTTGTGGAAGTACTGAAAGAAGGGAGACTTCCTCCTGATAGTGTTTCCCTCATGTGCTTCACAGTTTTCATCAGGAATTTCACAGCTTGTGATGTCAGGATAAACATCTTCATCTTTGAGTTTCATTATCTTTTTTTTAAGCTTGACCAAGCTTTCTTCCATTGAAGTGGTGCGTCTTGGCGAGGTTGTTATGATCGTTATATGATGAACAAGCTCAGTTGCTTCACTCAGACTGGTACAATTCTGTAATAGTCCTGTAATGTAAAGCAGGAACTTCCGCAGGGCTTTGTCATGACATTTCTTTGCTAAATTGCGACTAATTGCATGAATAAAATGAGCCGCACAGATATGTATGACTGTGAATGAAGCGGGAATTAACCATTTACCATTAACAACTGCCCAGGTCTTCTGCAAGTAGTTATTCACATCTTGAGCATTGAATGCAAGTAGGACTGCCTGAAGAATAGCCCAGCTGAAGTCCATTTCTACTCTTTGTGGGGACAGAGATTTGCCAGAAATTTGTTTCGCTGCTCTTCGGAATTTCATGAGAAAATGGGTGATGGATGGAATTGAGTGGTCATTTGTCAGCATTTCGGCCAATGGAAGTGGTGGATTATCAGAAAACAAGTGCAAACTTCTGTTTGCTGTTACCAATGCATAGTAAAGGATCTGCTTCTTGATGGTTGGTGGTGACTTTACTACAGACCCTGTGGCATCTATATGCAAGAAGGCATTATTTCTTTGACATAGTTTGTTGTACAGAATAAGTTGCTTCTCTGTGAAGTTGACCACTTGTAATGGCTGAAAATGAATTTCTTGGATGTAACCAAATATATGTTTCCCACTTATGTCTTCTTTCATGTTATTCATTGTGTTAATGAGATCTTCAAAGTGATCCTTAGATGTTTCATCTTTACAATTGTGTTCAGATGAAATTTTCTGGTACACATGTTTTGATTTTACTTTTGACAGGTTTCCAAAGATAACAGCTTCCTTATTTGCTTTCCTTAGACTAGCAAGTCTGTATTCACTTGGACTCTGGTTGACAAGCTGTGGACCAATTTGTGCTCTTTCTTCACTTCTTATGTGACGAGATAACTGTTTGCCTTTTTTGTGTTTGATTAAGCCATCACATATGACTTCTACCAGGACAGGTCTGTTTCCTCTTGGTTGAGTTTTTATGGTGAATTTAAATTTCTGGCATGATTGATGCTTGCATCTTGCTAATATGGTGCAAAAGGGTGCACTGCTCTTACGAGTGCCTTCCTTACGGACCCTATTACTGTAGAAGACTAAAACACACTTGTCATTTACTTTACATACTTTTTCATTGAAGAGAAAACTCCATCTTCCCTCCAACCGCCTCTGTCCATTTTTGTACCTGGTTGTAGGTTTTATGCTCTCCCATTCAGAAGGAGTCAATGTAAACGTAAATGATGGTTTGCTTGTTGCTTGCATGTGTTTTCCTTTGGGAATTTTTACATCCAGTATAGATTCTACCATAGTTTCATCTACAAGTGGTTGACACATTTTCATATGTTGGACATGTTGACCAGCTTCTGACCGTGTACTTGTGTAAGTCTTATTATGTGTTTTGCTATGTACTCTTGACATAAATTCTTTGTCTTTACTATACCGGTATGTTATTGTCTGGTCATCACTTGAATTTACATCTTGATCTTCATCAGATATGGTCTGGTATCCATGTGCCCTGTTTGTCATTCCATCATCATCATCACTGTCATGTGTTGCTAGACTACTATCTACCAACTTGCGAGAGGCGAAGGGCGTGGTGTTGTATCCTTGTCTCCCAGGTGTTATTGCAGCATCGTCACTGTCATGTATTGTAGGTGTACTGTGAACCAACTTTCTAGATGTAATAGGTGTGGTGTAATGTCGATATCTAAAAGGTGTTGTTCCAACTCGATGTCATGTGTTGCCAGTCCACTGTCTGTTAATTTTGGAGCAGCGATTGGCGTGGTGTGGTATCCATTTCTTATAGTTTTCAGTACATCATCATCACTGTCACATGTTTCTGATCCACTGTTTTCCACTTTTGGAGCATCAATGGCTGTTGTGTGGTCTTCATGTCTCAAGGGTGACATTGTGTCATCATCACTGTCAGAGTGTGCTGGTCCACTGTCTACCAAAGTTTGAGATGCAATGGATGTGGGTAGGTCTCCATGTTTCCCAGACAACATCATACCATCATTGTCAGAGTCTGCTGGTCCACTGTCAACCAAAGTTTGAGATGCAATGGATGTGGGTAGGTCTCCATGTTTCCCAGACAACATCATACCATCATCGTCAGAGTCTGCTGGTCCACTGTCTACCAAAGTTTGAGATGCAATGGATGTGGGTAGGTCTCCATGTTTCCCAGACAACATCATACCATCATCGTCAGAGTGTGCTGGTCCACTGTCTACCAAAGTTTGAGATGCAATGGATGTGGGTAGGTCTCCATGTTTCCCAGACAACATCATACCATCATTGTCAGAGTCTGCTGGTCCACTGTCTACCAAAGTTTGAGATGCAATGGATGTGGGTAGGTCTCCATGTTTCCTAGACAACATCATACCATCATTGTCAGCAGAGTGTGCTGGTCCACTGTCTACCAAAGTTTGAGATGCAATGGATGTGGGTAGGTCTCCATGTTTCCCAGACAACATCATACCATCATTGTCAGAGTCTGCTGGTCCACTGTCTACCAAAGTTTGAGATGCAATGGATGTGGGTAGGTCTCCATGTTTCCTAGACAACATCATACCATCATCGTCAGAGTCTGCTGGTCACTGTCTACCAAAGTTTGAGATGCAATGGATGTGGGTAGGTCTCCATGTTTCCCAGACAACATCATACCATCATCGTCAGAGTGTGCTGGTCCACTGTCTACCAAAGTTTGAGATGCAATGGATGTGGGTAGGTCTCCATGTTTCCCAGACAACATCATACCATCATCGTCAGAGTGTGCTGGTCCACTGTCTACCAAAGTTTGAGATGCAATGGATGTGGGTAGGTCTCCATGTTTCCCAGACAACATCATACCATCATTGTCAGCAGAGTCTGCTGGTCCACTGTCTACCAAAGTTTGAGATGCAATGGATGTCGCTTTATTGCCCTGTATCTTGGTTGACATCATTTCATCAAAGTTATGTGTTTTCCGGTTGTGTACTAACAATATCTTTATTTTGGTGCAGCTGAAAACTAAGTCTCATACATTTTACTTGTTGATCACTGTTGGTATTCAATTGCCCCTTCATTACCATTTTTACAGCAACTGTCCCAGACAGTTCCATTTTGATAAGACCTTCCTGTATGTGCTCACTGTTTGTCTGTTGTTTATTGGCAGAATTAGTGGCATTTTGAATGCCTACTTCTGTATTGCCATCGCATGTTTGTAGACCTGTTTTGGTTGTCTTTTCGGTGTTTTGTTCTTCATTTTCACTGTGCAAATTGTTTTCAATTTCCTCCTTTTTTTCTCTGTTAGATGTACACTTTAGGCAGTAGAATTTTGGTAATTGTTTTGCCTTCCTGTTTATAATTTTCTGGCATCTTGGATGAAACCAGCCATCACAACAGTCACATCCAACTATGCATTGGCTGTGTTTCCATATTTTATTGCAGGTGCCGCAGAACACTGGCTTGTCTTTGTTACTCATCCTGTCAATGTGATTAATAGTGTAATGATGATATTTTAGCATCAATCAACTACTCCCTGTCAATGTGTCTTTTTCTGAGTGTTGTCATTATCTGGGCTGTTTTGATTTTAAAGCCTCCTGGACAGTCATGAAAAAGTCCTTGAAAATAAATTAAGTCCTTGGAAGTCTAGGAAAATTGATGATCAACACAAAATTTTTATAAATGACAAGGTTATCAGTTGTGAAATGAAAAATGTAAAATGATGTATAGAAATGATACTTTTTTCAAATAATGTCTTAAAAATGGTATTTTTGACTAAACAAGTCCCAGAAAATGTCCTTTACAGTCCTTAAATTTTAAGCAACTTTGAGCTTATGAACCCTACTGACTTTAACATGTTAACCCTTCTCCTGCTGAAATGCCCCATGGGAATACCTGTTGCCTGGTAAACTTAAATGTGGTACAGGTGTACAGAATTAATTAAAGGCATTCATGTACATCATTTCTTTCAAATATATCATCATAATTATACATCAATATTAAATATCCAGACATCTATGTATATAATTTTTCGGTGCGCCCTTTGGGAGCGTTTATTTAAAATATGAAACAATGTTTTTCAGCATGCCCTTCAGCTGCATGACTTTCATATATCAGATATATATATATATATATATTATATATATATATATATATATATATATATATATATATATATATATATATATATATATATATATATATGATATACGAAAGTCATGCAGCTGAAGGGCATGCTGAAAAACATTGTTTGATATTTTGAACAAATGCATCCGAAGGGCACACCGAAAAATTTTAAACATACAGATATCTCAGATATATACCGGTATGTCTGATATATTACAGTTTGCAGTAGGACGGGTTCTCTGAAAAATATGTTTTATTATTATTAAAGCTACGCGCCCGAAGGGCATGCCGAAAAATGCAAGTGAATGATGAAATTTGTGGCTGGCACAGTGCATTTTAAACGCAAGTATGAGCCGTGTCGAAATTCAAAAACACACTGACCCCCCTATTAGGCATTCTAAAAACATGGTGACCCCCTATCACCAAAGTCACAAACAGGATGATTCCCCCATGAATCCACCCCCACCCCCGGCCAAAGAAACTAACCAGTCCCTAAATAAAGGAAACAACCAGCACCTTGTTTTTACATGCATAGCTGAGCCCAGGTTAATACACCTATAGCTTTACATCAAACAAATTTAAAAGTTAAAAGTTGGTTGTATGGAAATCATTGCTTTAAATGTTTACTTTGCTTGTAACAGAAGTCTTTGAGATAAATTATGACAATATAATGCATAGTATTCTTAGATACATGTATGCTTCTTCAGTTATGAATATATTAGAGCACCTTAGTGTCAACTCTCTAATCAAAGTCATTGTTTTTTCTCTTCTGACTAGTATTTGATTATCTGTTAGAACCATCATATATACCAGGGTAACCATCCATAATATGCAACTAAATTTTGTAATTCTTATCATTTTTTGCTCTTTCTGTCTGTCTGTCTGTTGGTTGGATATCTCAAAAACGGCTGATTAGATCAGAATCAAATCTGGTACATACATTCAGTTAGCAAATGGCAAGAACTGATTATTTTTTGGTGGGTGTGGCTTGCATACTTTTTGCTTATTTGCATAATTAATGATTTTAGAAAAAATGGATATACATTAAAAATGACTGCACACAATTTGATGAGATCTGCTACAAATGTTGATCACACCAAGATATATCAGCAGTTGGAATCATTAAGGGGTGACATGAAAGATAGTTGCTAATTTGCATATTTAATGAACTTTCCTGATTAGGGATATATCTGAATTGACATGACCAATGTTGACAAAACTTGCTACATATATTG
This sequence comes from Ptychodera flava, assembly GCF_041260155.1. NCBI lineage: Eukaryota > Metazoa > Hemichordata > Enteropneusta > Ptychoderidae > Ptychodera > Ptychodera flava. The sequence goes on along the minus strand of NC_091932.1, from coordinate 2,512,377 downwards.
AAGATACATGTACATGTACTATGATACAACATTATTGAAAATCATTAAGCATTTTTACTTCAGCCAATTCCAAATTTACATATTTGATGAAATTTGCCAATTAGGGATATATGTATATCTGAATTGACTGGACCAAAGTTAATGAAACTTGCTATACATTAAAGATGCTATGATACAACATTATTTAAAGTCATTAAGCATTTTTTCAATTCCTAATTTGCATTTTCAATGATCTTTTCTAATTACGGATATATACTGGGATTTACTTGATCAAAGTTGGCGAAACATGCTATGTACATTGATGATTATACCAGGTTAAAACAATATCGAAAGTCATTTCACATTTTCATGTCAGCTAATTTATAATTTGCATATCTAATGAGCTTTCACAGTTCAGCATATATGGCTTGAAGGACTTGGCCAAAGGTAATGACACTTGCCATATAAAGTGGTGATACAATGACTGCATTCAAAGAACTTTAATATTTTTATTTCAGCTAATTACATATTTGTATACTTCATGACCTTTTAGAATTAATCGGTGGTGAATATTGTTCATTATGTTGATCATAATACTTTCAATAAAGTTGCAAACATGTGGCAAAGGTTCAAATTTACACATAACTGCAATATATAATGAAACACGTGAGCATTTTTAGTTCATATCTGGTTTGTGTATTGTACTTACTGATAATATCAAGTACCTACACGTCCTAACATTCAATCTAGTTTTGGTGACGAGGCCATATGTCAAAATTGACTGTTCTGAATTGAATCAGACATCAGAGCTACATCAATTTTATACATTGTTATGTTAAGTCATGCTGAAAAGGACAAAAAACCTTGATTGTGAATACAAGAACATTTTTAAAATTATTATAATTTTGTCAAATATGGAAACTTCCAGCATTGACTTTTGAATGCTGCACCCAACACAGCGATATTCATTAAATTTTAATTAATTTGTTAACCAAAGATTAAAATGTGGTTGGGTTTACCTTTAGCTTGTCAAGCAGTTGTAAGTCATATGACAAAGAAGTGTTGATTTATGCAAATGTATACAAATCACCTGATTTCTTGGCGACTCTTTTCTCCAGTTTCAAGATTTAAAAGAATTAACTTCACTCTGGCTGTGTCAAATTTTCTTAAATTTTCACATTATGTCCTTTAAATGCTATATAACAAAACAACTATTTTCTTTGGCCATAAAGTTCTTATATTTTGAGTAAGAGGCATTTTAATTTTGTTAATCATGTTTTTAATCAATTGTTTTGACTGTCAGTCTTTCAACCCTTACCATCTTAGAACGAGGATAGATAGTGCAAAATAAAATAGTCATTTTTCCCTACATATACTCTTGCTTCAAGTGAAATATTACATTTCAGAAAATTGTGTCAAGTTTTTTAGTTAAATAAAATTTTCATCATTAATACCAAAAATGAGGTTTTTTACCACAAATATACACCCACTTTATCCTTTGAGTAAACTAGTGCCACCCTACTAAACTTTAGAGTCTCTACTTTTTGAAAGTATATAGTATGAGGGGGTTTCCTTGTCATCTGTGATGAGAAATATTCCTTTGAAAAATAATGTGCTGGCAACATGCATCTCCACCTTAACTTGCCATAGTTAGGTTTGGTTATGCTATGTTAAGAGGTAAAGGCTATTCCAACCATCATCATATTTAATGTATTCTTTTAACTAAGGCTTGCTTGAAAAGTGTCTTTATAAAAATTTGATTCCATTTCAGAGGTTCTTTGATCATGAAGATTTTCAGTTGTGCTGACATTGGGTTTAGTTTTTTCTACTAATTACAACTTTGCAATTGAAAGACATTTTCCCAATTACCATGTTCTATAGCTAAAGAGATTTTGGAAATTCAAGAGCACTCATGACACATTCTGAAAGATAATGGGTCTTGTAGCATTTTAGGTGTACTAAATATTACTTGAAAAAATCTTTCACAATGAGGAAGGTGAAATGCAGAAGTGTCCAAGATGGCACTAACCAATTTCTTCCCTTAATCAAACTCATATCTGGCGTAACTTCCTCAACTTTAACACATAATGCTTAATTTTATGCCAAATAATATTCTCCATCAGCAACAGCTCAAAATAGGTTAATTCATAAACTCAAACGCTGTCATTTAGTATTTACCAAAATAGACTTTTCATAAATTAATATATTTAATAATGAAATGTTAGCATCAGAATAGATTTTCAGAGTAAATGAAATTGCTAGAAGCCATGTTGAGATACAAAATATTCAGCTTGTAACCTCAGTCTGTACATGAGTAGACTGCTTTGTAAATTATGAAAAAGTAACTACTGATCTGGACTAGAATGCAAGCAGTACTGTACGGTACATTTTATACCAATAGACACTGTGTTATCAAGGTAAATAGTAAATACCATATCAACATGTTTTGGAGTAACAAAAGAACTTGCAATTCACATGCAAAACAAAAAAGTGAAACATTTATCCAAAGTTACAGATACTGGCATTTTGAATGGTGCAATGGCAAAAGTAGATTTTGTCTTACTCAAATTTTGATGCAATTGACTCACAATAATTGATAAATCATTTACAATATCTAATTGATAATGTAATTATGTATAGTTAGAGTTATGAGACAGTACATTAATTATGTTATTAACATATTATTATCTTATTCACATATTCATAATCGTATGGACCTCTTAACTTAGTTGTTGTATAGCATTGGTGACTCTGTAACTGGCCAGTTTCAAAGAAGTACTGGTACTTCTAAGTTTTCACTGACACAAAATTTGCCTAAATATTATTCCAGGTGACTTACAATGAATTCTTTTGTTTGGAACAAACCCACCAGACATAAATTGATAAAATGAAAAAGTGTGCCCACTACTTTTCCAATAATTACAGTCTTTCACAAGAATATCTGAGTATTACAGTCATATGAAAATAGCAAACTTACATACGTCATAAATTGATATAAGTACCATTTGTCTAAATGGATCTTCTGCATTATTAATCTTGCAATCTTTTGCTCATACAGGATTGTATATGTACAGCCTCTCAGAATGTGCCACTTATGAGAAAATCATTATTTCTCACGATAATTCTCAAAATTAATTTTTTCAGAAGTAAATTTGTAAATGTCATTTTCGAATAAAGGGGGTTGAAAATCTATAGCTTGATTTGGTAAGCCAGAAACTCAAATCTACCCAGACCCTCAAAATATCCAAAAGTGTTCAAAGCTTGAAAATTTGTCAAAGTAATGTGAAAGACATTGGGAACAAAGTTTGAAAACAACTAATGTTAGGGCAACTAATGTTCAAATGATACATGACATATTGTGTAAAATTTTACAGCACATTGTACATTTTTTCTGGCAGTGTACCGTAAAATTCCCAATTGAGGCCGCACCTCTAATTGAAGCCGCACCCTGACTTTGAAACATTGTCTTGGCTCATTGTTTGCCCATTTGGGGTTTTTGAATTGTACCATAATAGAAGCCGCACCCCTTCTCTGAGCCCATCATGAAACAATGCATGCTGAAATTCACACCAGCTGGCTTGCAATGCGTCATTGACTTGTGCTAATGATTGACAGGTGTCTTTCTTACAGAAAAAATACACAATAAAAAGTTCCTTTTTAACACTTCTACCATTGTGCATTTTGTCAATGATAGAAACAAAAGTTCAAACAATGCCCCATGTATCGGTACGTTTGTGTGTATGTTTGAACACGGCCGAAGTTTTTGCAGTGTGGTAAACACCGCCATAGTCAATACGTGATGCAATAATTTTGAAGCAACGGTGTTTGTGTACAAGTTAAAATAGTTTAGAGATTGAGATACCATGTTTCAAATACGTAGTTTTCATTCAATACCCACGTACCCTTACCGATGCCTGACGTACAACACCACCACCTGCATCATATTGCCATAATGAACTGCCATGCCTATACTGTACTGTGGCTGTTGAATGACCATGGTGGGTGCGTATAAGCTTGTACACGTTCCGTTTTTGATCATGAGAAAATAAAATTTGACCGCAAAATAGTTCACAAAAACATGGCAGTAAAGTTACCAAAGGTCATTCACTTGCCTTTATTGCACTATTCGAGTACGAGCCACCGGTTCGGCAACACAAGACGGCTGTAAATCAAGGGGACCCATCTGCAGTGGACGCTTAATTTATGCTAATTTTATGCACGATTTTTTTCAACACCATTTGATCTTCTATTGCTTTCAAAATCGACTTACACGTCCAAAGAAATTGATTGTACAATCTCTGAATACAGAAGTGACATTTTTGTGAAATTTCAGCGTCCAAAAACCCCCTTGAAACCACTTGAAACAAAGACATCATGCCCGCTGCTGATCAACATGGCCGACCTTAGTGAGACTATTCTATTTAGAGGACGGGGTGATCAGGGTCAGAGAATCAAGAAAGTGCTGGAAAAACGTGTCATTTTCCTTACGATGCTGTCAAGGGAACTCCAGTTTCCCATTGTTTTAACATCTTTTAATAGTTTCCTTATTATCTAAAAGGATTTTACCAAGTTTAATGACCAAATACACTCTCCTAACGTTTCTATATTGGAGTTACACTAGGGTAGGGACTTTTTATGCGGGTAATTTATTCACGCAGAATTCATTGGTACTAATTTGCATAACAATAGCGATTGCCCCTGCAATGCTTGGGGAGCATTGAGAAAAATATTGAAACACAGGAAATGTACGTAATTGAAGCCGCACCATGACTTCAGTGCGTGGTCCCAGGGGTCCCTCAAAAATGTTTCTAATACAAGCCGCGGCTTCAATTGGGAATTTTACGGTACTGTATATTAAATTTGCAATGGGCTTACATTATAGTTCAAGTGAAGAAATTATTCTACAAACATTGTAAAAATGTACCTTCTTGAGTAATAGTGTAGCCCTGAAATACATAACAATCAAAATGAACAGTGTAGACTGACCTTTACAACTTCTTCTTGCAACGAGGCTGTTCTGTCCCATCCATACAAACTGGTACGTGGTTATCTTCTTGAGAGCTCACAAACAGGAGTGATGGGGAGGGCTGCACATGGGCCATTTTTATAGCCAAATTGTCTAACACATCAACCAATGGAAATCATTTTTAAAACAGGGATTCACTTCACAAGTAAGAAGGAATATGCAATTGGTGCAAATAGAAAATGTATCAGTCATGTTCCTGCATTTTCTGAATAAATGCAAATCTGTTCCATTGATACCGGAACGTGAGGGGTTAAAACACATCATGTGATAAATTTAATATGCAAGTATGAAAAATATATTTTCCCGTGGATAAAAACTAACACCAGTTCTTGCTACCAAAAAATGCTCAAGAATTGAAACAGTGTTACAATTGTATTGTCAAAACTGAATTCTCAACATTGAGTGACTGTTATTCATCTCATTGTAGTTGTTCTGTACAAGGCGAGATCAGTGGATCTACTTGGAAAAAATTAAAGTTTTGTCGAAAAACAAAATTTTCCCGCTTCAAATAATAGTTTTTTGTATGCAGACGAAGTTGTCTTGTGAAACTAACAAAGGAGGCTAACTATACAATGTATTCATCCCAAGCAGGGCCTTTTCAAACTTAAATCATGGGAACTACCCATGAAAGACTATGTTATTGTAGTTTCTGAAAAAAGTATGACATGAGAATTAAATGCCATTCAATTTTTGTACTGAATAATACATTTCACACTCCTTTCTGTATTTTGACCTAAATAACACATGACCTGGTTTTTATCAAAATTGTTGCAATAGTTTGTGTTCAGACTTGCAAAATGGAGCTGGCTTTTAGGAAGATAACTTGAGCAATGACTTGCAAAGATGTGGATTTGATAGACTTACAGGAATTATGGCCTTTGCAGTTGATAGAGTTTGGAAGTACCGGTATAAATGCTCATGTGAACCAGAAATTTAAATGACAGTAATTTTGCCAAGGTTCTGGAACATTGGTAAATGATTTGGGAACCTGTTAACATTTCGTCTGTCCCTAAATCAGATTGCATTGGTATACCAAGGGGAACCCCGGTAAAATGACTGGGGAACCCCAGTAACATTTACTGGGGTTACTGGCCTTAACAAAAATTCTGCAATGAGCATTAGACATTCCATACATGTCAGCCCAGTCAGATATTTAGGCTCAGTTTTTCATTAGGGCTTATATTTTCATGCACCTACATGCAACATTGCATTTATTTTGATTTGTTGTAGAAAATTCCAATGGAATCAGTGGTCTTACTTCTTGTATACTTTATTCCTCTAAGGAAATATAAATAAATTCTAAAAAATATATTTCTCATTATTCTACATCAAACCTGTGCAAAAATTTTCATATTTATACTGATAAAAATTTTATTCTCTGACAGCTGTGTCTGTCGCAACATTGTTAAATATTGTTGACGAGATTTTGTCACACGCTGATAAACAAGAATTCTGGGAAGTGTGATCAAGCTACTAAATAAAAGTGAAAATAGACGAGTATATTTGAAAATGGTCATGGACCAATGCAAATATCATTATAACTATCATTATGATACGGTAAATATAACAAACAACACTGTAAAGCGATGAAACAACACAACATACAAGTACAACCCTTTATTCAAAAGTGGATAAGACTTCCTTTAGGTCCAGTATACCTGAAATTCATTTAAATCAGTGATGCTCCGTAGAGGCGTCAAAGCAAACCTTAATTGGTGTCAGAGTTCAAGTAGTTTTAGGGTATCTTAGTAATCAAAATCAGAGTATATCAAAAAGTCTTTCCAGACACTGTTGAAAATCATGTATCATGCTGATGCTAGTTATAGCAGAGCAATTCATGAGAAAGGAAACCTCCACTAGTTCTCATATCGTACTAAGTTTGTGGTATTGGTTTGTCAACAGACTTTCTTGCCTTACTTAACATTGAAAATCTCCAGGTGTTGCAAAAAGCCACAAAGAGAGAGAATGCCAAATTTTGAATATTATAAAGTTTTTATTGTCCCATGAAAATTGTGAAATGACATGCAAGTGAAAATCAACTATAATACTGTAGTATCCTCTTTATAATTATTAATTCATGATCATTTAATATATTCCATTTTTGCCACAAGACTTAACTGATAATCATGAGATTCCTATCAGAAGGTGTATTTTGGTATTGAGGTGTTGTAGTTACAAGTTTGACAAAGAGTTTGCAAAGTGTCATATATAAAACATTCTGGTACACTTTCTAAAATGTTTGAAAAGTGTTCAGAGTTCAGTCTGCTAACACTGAGGCATCAGAATGAGAGTGCACTAGCATGCTGAAACCTTCACTCTCTTGAAAGTGGTTGTGCAAATGTCCAATGTCCCCATGATTCCATTTCTCATATAACCACGCCCCTTTTTTAAGTCCTGAAAGGACAGTATTTGTCAAACTACGTGTACTGATACTCACCTATCAAAGAAAAGTTATCTTTGGCAATATTCTACATATTGTATCTCTCACTTAATGACATAGCTCTCTCAGGCATCATTTAGTTTGACTCTGTAAGTTGTACAAAATACAAGAGATTGGCAGTGTACATTTGAATAGCAAGTGGAATTTAATAATTGCCAAAAAGTCTTAATCAGTCAGCAAATATGGGTAGTACCAGTAGGTAGCTGAGTCTTTCTTTTTTTGGATGCACATTGAAGCTGTAGTCAAAACCAGCATTGAACATAGAGTTGAGTACTGAATAGATAAAGAAACATTGCAAATGCTATCTCACATTGAAGATATAAATTGTACATTGTGCGCATCAAATTCCCAATTCAAACTACCAGTAAAAATGATGACATTCAGGGAAATGGCTTCTGGCCATGTCAGATCATTTTATCAGCATTAAGCAAATGTACAAAATCGGGGGTGGGGGGGTGTTGAGCTAGTTTGAGTAATTACTAAGTACTCGTGAAAAAATCATAGCACAGTGGCTGCCTTTCAATCTTATAGCATTGGTAGACTTATAATCCAACGTAATATATTTTTAGGATTGCTTGATGATAGCAACCATTAAGCCTTTTTCTGTCAGACAGTATCACTTCTCCCGTCTGCCAAGTCAGTAAAAAGTTGTATTGTGCCAAAACAATATGTAATTTCACTCACTTACAGCAGTCTATAGAATCATGTTTACAGTATCTGTGTCTTCAAGCTAGTCAATTTTTGTGATAAAAATACACCGTGTGGGACATATTGTGCTTCACTAGTTTTAAACATCTTGACATGATAGTGAAATATGAACTTTGTAGGACAAGAATTCATTAAATGTTGGTTATAGGCACTAAAAACACAATTAAAGGATTTAATTGTATGAAATGTTATCTTGTGATTTTAATTTGTTCAGTGAATCAAAAATTGGGAAAGCACAAATATCAAAAGTTTTTCACAAATTAACTGCTTGAAACTTGTCGATTGTCTCCAGTGTTCCCGCTAAGGCTTATTTGCGCGCTGATTGCGCAGGGTCTCCGACTGCTCTCGCAGTGAAATTTCATGTTTTGCTCAACTTTAGTCTCAGTCATTTCAGTCATTGCAATCGGTATTAGTTTTGGAAACGATAACTCAGGGCGAAATGTGCGATCTCAGCGTAGATTTTACTTCCGCGTTTCAAGTTTAGTGCCCGTTGGCAGCGCAGTTTCCACCAACGTTCATTGTACGTTGTGACGTACCTCAATTAATGAGCATATACATGAACGAACCCAGCTGTGAGGCAATCTGGCGTATCTAAAGTTGCGCACCCTCTCGAAACCTAAGAGGGAACACTGATTGTCTCAAGTTATGCCATAAACAGAAATTAGCCATCAACAACAGCAAATGGCACAGGAAAAATAAGTGTGAATGAATGGCTGAATTTTGGCTCCAAATAATATGACAGTGTCACCATTTTCCAAGAAAATCAAGAAGACTACAACAATGGGTCCACATTGAGAACAATCACTGACCTCACAAAACCGAATGTATGGTGGTCAGGATCACATCCCATGGTACTTTATCCCTTCACATGGTACTCCTGACATGTTTGACCCTTTGTTAGTTGTATTTTTAAGTTACAGAATTCCTTGTTTGATCCTATATTCACATATTGGAACAGGGCTAGCCAATAAAGCTTTGAAAAAGTTTTTGCAAGTTATATTTAGGATGGCAGGCAAACAATTTTGTCTTGTAAGTATGGAGATAGGGTTGATGGGTTTCAGTATTATTATCAGTGTACTGGTACAATGATGTATTGTACTTATCTTTCTCACTTTGGAGGATCTGCTTTTAATTTAATATCTCAGTTCAATATTACATGACTATGTGTCAATTTGTTCTTGAAAATATTTTCTATACATAAATAAGCTGTGAAAACAATGCACTCTTACACTGTCAACAAATGCCTTGCTAATGTTAGACAATTTTATCTTTCATACAGGACAAGATGTAATGGTGTGGAATGTACTCAGTGCATGCTACAGGAGATATTTCCCAATGATGTGTACAGGTCATGGTTTGCAATATTTTCACAGCGTAGATGGACTTTTTGCTTAGAAACAATCTGTCGCCATTAAAGCCTTTCCCAGTGGATGAAAGTAAAATAATAAATTAAAAATCAAACTTATACAAGTTTCACAAATATTCCCAACCAAGAAAAAGAGGAAGATGAAGTTATAAGAGAGAGAAAGAATTACAATTATTTCCATCATGTCAGTAATAGCTATACTAGTAATCAATGACATGATTTGCAATGCGGTCAGTAAAACTGAAGGATCTGAGGACCATGACAAAAAAGTTGAAACCAAGAGGACATGTAAAATATAACACCATGTTCATTTTTTACACAGAATATCTGAAAATGTTCTAGGATTTTATCATATAATTTTATTATATTAAAATTCAGATTACTTGTATTGAGAGTTGCATCCTAACAGAATTTGTAGATTTGTGATAAGATCAGTTGCTAAATAATCTGTACAATAATGAGCAGAAGGTTACCCTCACACTATCCTTTCTATCATACCTCAATCATATCATATTATTCTTGCCATTGTGTTTGGTCTCTGTAGTACATATTAGTTCACTCGTTGGTTTTAATCATAATCACACTCATCATGGAGAACTGATATTTGTTTATTTTGTAACTTTTTGAATGAAAACTTCAAAACAAAGAACTTGGCTCTGCATTGGCTGTGATCTCAAATTTCACATGTGATACTTGTTGTACAAAATATAGTTTTTTTTATGTTAATAAAATAGTTAATGTTGGAATGAAAGTAGATTGAAATTGTCTAGATGTAATTTCTGTTATTTTTTCTCTTTGGCTCTCTTATTGTAAGTCTACTCTAGTTAACATTTGCCTCCTTGTATTGAGACACTCCTTTACTAAATTAGCAAAATCTGCTTTATTAGTCCTTGCAGATTCATTCAGGGGACTTACAGAGAGGCTGGCATGTCTGTAAAGTAAATTTTGGAGGTCATAACTAAGAAATAATTACACCAATGTGACCAGCCTAGGTATGTGGAATGTATAGCGGATTGTCTAAACTGAGTGGAATCTTCAAAATGTTGCTTTTGCAATTAAGAAAAAAATAGATAATTATGATTTTTAACAGATATCAAATATTAATATTTGCATTATTTCTTTGATATTTTGCAAAAATCTTGGTAGGGACTATGTATTTAATAGTTGATAAAATAAGCATAAAAATTGCATTTTCGATAACTTTTCATTTTTGTTTGTCATGTCTTCTCTTCAGGAATAACTTACGTGATAGGTCTCAAATTTGGTCTTTTTGGTTCTTTGGGATTGTATGATTATCATTTAATCAAATGAATATAAAATTGAATATAATAATATTTTAGCCTAATTTTTTTGAAATTTTCTAATATAATAGCTTTCAAAGCTAATTAATTGTTCCATCAGTGATTTTGATATGTGAAAATTATGTAATTTGCACAATATTACTGTTAGGGCAATTTGTCAGATTTTTTATCAGAACATTATATCTTTCATAAAATGATAGCACTACACTTTCAAATGTAATTTAAAGGTTTCTAGGGCTGACTTGATGAAATTTCCACAATACCTGTACTTTCCTCTTTTAAGTAAATCATCATGATATACCCTTTACAGGTTTTTCCATGTTGATTATCATTGCTGAGGACATGATCCAGAAAAAATAGGGTTGAGTATATTATATTCTTTTTTCAGTATTACAGCCATGTACGACGGGCCATGAAAGGCTTGCTTTGATTTCTTTGACTCATTACATCGTCAGCCACTAGTATGCCTATCTTGACTTACAGGACTGTTAATTAAAGAAAAGATGTTCACTTTTCAATTTATTAGCGTCACTTAGCTTTCCAAATTTTGGTTTAGAAATAGCCCAATCACAGGAACATCATGCCATTGATAATTAGAAGTGTGTCAGGAACGAAAAGATTGGAAAAGTTCATGAGGTGAAAACTGGCTCCTTACAGTCTAAATGGAGGAAGGCCAGGTATGCCCACGGAAGTTCAAAAATTTGCTGCTTGCATTTTGCTTGTTATTTTGCTGATTGTGCGTGTCTGGGATAGTATAACCATCCATTACAGAAGGAGCGACAAATTCGTATTGAATTAATCTTGAATTCACAAATTTGCAATAGTGATGGAGCAGTGAACATTATGCAACAGTATGATTATTTTATTTATGATTTATTTATGACAGAGCTATACTCGAGCAGGTAACAAGAGACCATTGAATTTAATGTGGTTCTGGTTTTTAGGAATACTAATCTTATATGCTTGCCCACAATTTTCCAGTAACTTAAATGCTGGAAGTTGCAGTTGCATATTCCTTTTAATTAAAAAAAAATAGGTCCTGACAAATATTTATGCCAAGCTAAATTTGTTATTACAAGGGGAAATGACCTTTAAAATTGTCTCACAATCATATATTTAATCTCTCAGTCCTGTTACCAAAGTGTCAAAAGTGAAGTACAATGAATAAATTGTTTTATGTAGAAAACAATTCTTCAGGTTGTTGTGTATAGCCCAATCGGCTGCAAGTCACTGTAGTCTATGGACTTCAAAATATTTTTCATTTCCTCTCATCTTTTATATATGCTCTATGTCACACACTTTGCATATTTGCATGGGGAAAGCCATATTTGGCAATCCCGCCTATTTAGACTTCCATGAGTTTTCCCAGTCAGTGCTCAACAACATTTATTATACTGGCTTCTCATCTGCTATCTTTTGTATGAAAATGACAAATGCTAATTGCTGCCAATATAATGGGACTTTATGCTTGTAGGTCCGCCACTGACTTGTAATGCCATACAAGTAGTCTTTCACAACTTTTGAAACGCTTGTGTTCCTGTCCTGTAATATCTGTGGTTACAGAAAAAAACTAGTCTCTCTTCCAATTCATTCAGGAGTTTTTGAAATGAATTTTATTCAATATGAACAGCACTTCGTTGTTTTCATTTCATGAAACATGCTGAAATATTGGTCAACTGTGCACAACCTGAACTCTGCTTGCATCCACACAAGATTAAAGGCCCAATAGCTGTATCTTTTTTGCATTATTTTGTGATTTACGTCCAAACTTCAACAAGTTCATAGGAATGTACTCCTTGAGGGGTGTTTATACAGGTAGAATGAACTGTCCACTGGGACTACATGTGCAATTTTGAGCAAGATAAATAATAAATGTTTGCCCAACATAAAATTGCACCCTCATGCAAATAAAGCAAAAACACAGTACGCAGTGCATATATGCATTGGAATCTTCACAGAAACAACAGAGTAGTCCAATCTAATGCATAGTGCTGAAGTGTTTTCCACTGGGACATCATATGCTGTTTCTTTGTAATATTATCAATTTTAAAAAATGGCGGGAAATGAAAATAACAATTAAAATTTAAATTTACTTGTCCAATTTTTCAATGGTAAAAGACTATATCCTTTAAGGCGGAGCCTCCCTTTAAAAGGGCGCCAACCTATGGCGGTGTGTTCACTGTGTAAAAGGGCACCAAACAGGCAACATGAGGGCACACGCTCCAGAAAATGCCACTTTTTAGTTTTTTCGGACCGCAAAAACGCTGACAGACTTCAAAGCGGTCAGCACGAAGCTGCTGCCGATCGAACCCTGTGGTATATTCAAATTCTAACGCGACTGGAAGACGTTTTTTAAGGAAATTCGAGTGTGGTGCTGGGGAATAAATGACAGTTGGCAATTTGAACCGACCGTCAATCAAACGGTTATATAAGCTCTATTTGCAGGATTAGCAAAGGTGACAAAAGATTGAAATCAGTTTGTGTAATTAATGTAATAGAAATCAAACATCGTACTGGCCATGTGTTTGACTGGGAGGAGAACTCCACTAATGCGAGAACCTGGGATTGAAAAGTGCGGCTTTAAATCTGTAGAATTTAAAGAAAACCAGAGAAAAAAGAAATCCTTTTTCAGGTCAACAAATTTCAAGAGTTCCAGCTACAGGGGCTTTAAACATTCAGAAAAAACATTTTTCATCTATGAAAGAACACAAGTTCAAATGTTGAATTGTTACAACTCTCATCATGCATGGCTGAACATACAATGTTACATAAAGTTGGACTACATGCAAGCTTTTGTAATGAAGTTTTAAATTGGCGGTGCTTTTCATGTAGATAAGGATAGCAGCTTTCCCTTTAATTTTGTCCCGAGGCAAAAGCGAAATCCTCTGTTTGCATTCAGAGAAGGGGTAGTTTATGAAACTTTTGTAGTTACATACCAGTCATTTTTACACTGAGTGCCTTTATATAAGTATTCCAAGTTTTCTTGACTTATCAAGGTCAAAATAGAGCAACTTTGTCCCTTAAACCAAACGTGTTCAGTCTTTTGTGTGTGTGAAATATCCACCAAATAGGTAATCCATGTTACACCAAGAGAATATGGGTGACATGTCCCAGTCATTTGCCTTTGACCTTCCTAAAATCTATCCACTATTATCACCTGATGAGTGAGTAATGATAAATGCTAAAATGGTGTGATTTAATCATAACATTTTCATTAGCTTATACAGTATGCTGTTGTAAGAAAACTATGGAGGCAGTTTCCATATTACAGTGGAGAATGAATTATTTGTTCATGGCAATGAGGATCTCATACAGCTTATCACAAAACTGTAAAACATTGAAATTAGTTCTCATCATCAATTCAGAAGAAATAAAACTAACAAAACACTGGCAAACAATTCAAAATAAAACAACACACAAACGCTATTTTATGGTGCCATTCTCACCATTTTTGGGCTAGTGAATGGACGTGACATGAGGTGTCTGTTCTTTTTAATAGTATAATGAACGTGAATGATAGGTACTGTTAATATACAATGAAATTAAATCAATACTAAAATAATACTACAGTTAATTTTCGAACATATGCTGAAGGTAATGCTATGAAATTTAAATTGCAATTACATAATAATATACAAGAAAGAGATAGAATGTCAGATATCTGAACAAAAAATATCACATTAAAACCATTGTAAAGCTAAATATAAAACCAACAAAATCTTTTCCATGCTAATATTCTTCATGTTTGTCTCCGTCTCCTTGAGAGCGAAACAACTCTGATTTAAAGGTAGTTGAGCAAATTCGGATTTTTATATCGGTCATCCTTTTTTACTCACTTTAGAATAATCATATCAATTTACAGTTTATATTTTAAGTAGTCTACTTTCTTGTATTTTGATATGGCTGTATGTAGGCCTGAAATAAATAACAATGACAATAGAATACTTTATAAAACTTTATTGCTCAAAAACACACTCAAGGAGTGCAGTAAGGCAAAAATTACAAAGCTCAAAGTTATAACAAAGTTGTATGAGCTGCTGCTTGTGAGGGGGAGTATCAGAAATACATTTGACAAGGGGTACTTTTCAGAGTAAACAGGTAAAGATAACATAAAAACACACGGAACGATAATTTCATGTACTACATTCGCTGTCGGTATGACGATCACTTTTACAGAGACATCAGTTTATGACAAGTCAATTACCTCAATACAAGTCGTCATATTTGGCGGGTCAGCTTTCCATTAGTGGTACTAACGATGTCAACAGAATGTTGTGAAGTTAATCAGGTCTGGAACGTCGCTCGTATATATGTTAATACGAAAACGAATACGAATACGAATACGAAAATGATGTTTGTTTACAAAATCTCTCCTCAAAATTCTACGACTGGCCGTTTGTTTTTAAAATCTCTACTCCAATGATAGAAACGATATTTCTCGACCTAGGCCCTAAAAAGATGAACGTTTTCTCCAACTTTACATTATCAGAATATCGATGCATATTGTATTATTGTAAAAGTACTTAAGAGTCTTTAAACGCTAAAATTTTTATTAAAAATTACGAATGTTGGTCTAAAAATTAAGATTTTTGTCAGTGACTCCAATACGAATACGAATACGAATACGAAAACGAATACGAAAACGAATACGAAAATAACTTCAGCATCGTGAATTCAGCATGGTGACCTTCTAAATTCAGAAGCTTGCTTGCCACGGATGATCGGAAAGTTGTAATGAGACTCCTTCCAGAGAATTTTACTGCTAAATACTACTTTAATAGAAGGAGATATAATATTTTCACACAATTTTGGGGTTGCTGATATTTTTAGCGGGGGCTATGGTCTGGTTTTTACCACATTAAATTTTACATGTAAAATGAGTATATATAGGCCCGTCATTTGATTTTTGCAGTGCAGTGGCTAGTGGACGCACATCGCCTGGCTCATATCATGAATCGCAAACTGTAATAGAGTAACTGATTTTCCTTTAGAGTTTATGTTGTGATGAAAGAAATAGACTAAATTTTAAATGTTTGATCGACGCGATAATTATTGTAATGGAATGGGCTCTTGGTTTTAGTTTAACTGGCTTTAGTGCGTCTCTGCTACCTCCATGGTTTCAGTAACTTCGGTATTTTGGGGGCACAGGCCTGATGTTTTCTGGGTAGTTTCTATAAGTGTAGTTCTACGTTTCGACGTTCTCTTCCGTAGCCTAATCACCAAGGTAAGAAACAGAATTATCCGGCCTGCCAAGAAAACTGCCCGTTCTAGTCGAAAAATTAACATGAATCCTACAGTCACTTACCTCTTTCGATTGATTAGGCTACGGAAGAGAACGTCGAAACGTAGAATAACCTACACTTATAGAAACTACCCAGAAAACATCACGCCTGTGTTTGGGGGGGGGGGGGACGTAGTTTCTAATTTTTCGTCAAAAGACACTAGAACACAATCTGGGAAAAGCACTGGACATTCCCTTGCAAAATAAATTGGCTCTTTTTTTGTATTGGTCTGCGGACTTTTTAGGGGTAATTAGTACTGGTTCGGGATAAAAACACTGGTCCGGGACCTCGGGTAATTTTCAGGCCCTGCATACGTGCGCATGCGTAGTTATTTACGAACATATTCTGGGCCTGTCCGTCAAAGGAATAGGGGGATCAAAACGAGGCAATTGCCCCACCCCCTCTGGCACAGTTTCATGGCACACACGGTCTAATCCCCCACATTTTTCCCGTATTGCCCGAGGTGGGGGGGGGGGGTTTACATTGACTGGCGCATAGCAAATCATAAATGAATCATAAATGAACTTGAAGCATGAATCTCTCGCTTAAAGTCAACTGGATCAAAGTAAGATTTACGACGATGGCACTCAAACTTGCGATAGTGTCAACTAGTTGTCAGCTAGCCCTGCGTACCGTGCTGTGTGTTCCTGGCGTACAAGTTATATCGCCTAGAACGCCAGCAACATACAGCACGGTACATACGCTGGACTAGTCGCCAGCTAAATTCCGCTATGCCCTTATATTATGTGCCCGTACATGTATAACATATTTTAATATCATGTAGAAATTCAACATTGACTGCACACAAAGCACTAATAGTAGTGTGGATAATATGACGAGGGTTGAAATTGGCAACAGAACTGAAATGGTAGCAGGTATGAATTTAGCATTAAGGTGCGGAATTGTGTTTTTATCGTTTTTAGAAAGTTTAGCTGGAAGTTTAGAAAGCTAAATTAGAATTGTCTAAATCTAAATCTAAACTTAGAAAGTTTAGCCAGAAGCGATAATTATCGCTTTCTAAATAGCGTTCTAAATTTAGAAATTAGCTGAAGTTTATAATCGGGCCTCGGGTGAAAACATTTTTCCAAGGATATATCGCATAAAAACGATAATTATCACTTTCTAAATAGCGTTCTAAGTTTAGAAATTAGCTGTAGTTTAGAAAGTCGGGCCTTGAGTGAAAAAATTTGTTCGAGGATATATCGGATAAAAACGATAATTATCACTTTCTAAATAGCGATCTAAGTTTAGAAATTAGCTGAAGTTTAGAAAATCGGGCCTTGGGTGAAAAAATTTGTTCTAGGATATATCGGATAAAAACGATAATTATCACTTTCTAAATAGCGTTCTAAGTTTAGAAATTAGCTGAAGTTTAGAAAGTCGGGCCTTGGGTGAAAAATTTCTTCCAAGGATATATCGGATAAAAACGATAATTATCACTTTCTAAATAGCGTTTCTAAGTTTAGAAATTAGCTGAAGTTTAGAAAGTCGGGCCTTGGCTGAAAATTGTTCTAGGATATATCGGATAACCAGACATGAACTGAAAATGCTCACGTGTTTTCATAGATATTGCATTTGTCTGTAAATTTAAACTTTTGCCAATAGTTTTAAAGTTTTTTAAGCTGTGATGATCAAGATCATGGACATTATCATGACAGACCAATGACAACGGCCTTTTTATTTACAAATATGAATTCGGTGGAAAAATGCTGAATGTCTTTGGCTTCTGGCATTGTATCAGCATTTACATAACAAGTGCAATTGATTGGTACAGTGCTTCACACTGTATAGGCCAAAGTGATTTTTAAAGTAATGAAAGCCATATACGCATTCTTTCAGAAAACCCTTTTTATTTTTTAAGAACTCAAGTAAAGATAAACAACATGGCTATTTTTGATAAATCTTTCAAGAAAATAGATTAAAATGAGCCATTGAGAAGGACATAGTTTAAAATAGTGTTACGTGCAGAGAAAACGAACAAAAGGGTGAACTCAGCAGTTAACGTTTAAACAAAATTTATTACGAAATAAAACTAATTGCTAAGTCAGGGATAGAGTACAAGCTTTAAAAGTGTACAGACTACTTATCTCAGCTGGGACGGCAAAGCTCCAGTCTCAGAGTTGTAACAGTCAGTCGGATGAATGAACAGTCCTTTGGCTTGCAGGCTTGAAGCTGCACAAAGTCCACAGTATAAACCCAGCGTTGACAGTGAAGGTCTTGAAAAGTCTTGAGAATGACTACTGCTGGAGTTTAGTAACACACAAGAGACACGATCCCAAAAGTCTGACTGGAAGCTGAGCACGTCCCTTTTATAAAGGCATATAAGAACAATCTAGAACTTTTATTGACATGCTAATTACTGTTCTAAAATTATCTCCCTTACGCAACTAATCAACTTTCCAGAACATTCCAAACATGACTAATTGAATTCAAGGTTGTTAGGTCATCAAGGGCAGTGACCCTGAGAATGTTCTAGACTAATTGAACTAAGGTCATGATGAGTGTGGGGGGAAATGACCTACATAACACACCCCCTCTTCAAAAAAGAAAATTTTTCAAAGAAAAATCTTTCTGTATCTTTACAAATGTAATCTTGAAAAGGATTTAAGTACTCAAATTTTTTTTTCCTAAAGTAAAATTTCTTGAAAGTGAACAGCAATAAACTCTAAATACGAGAGAGACAGTCTGCAATTAAATTGTCTCTGCCTTTGATATGTCGAATGTCAAGATTAAACTCCTGTAACATTAAACTCCATCTTAGCAATCTCTGATTTTTGCCTTTAAATTTCTGCAGAAAAACAAGAGGGTTGTGATCAATATAAACCACTATTGGCTGATTTGAAGAAGTAACATAAACTTCAAAATGCTGTAAAGCTAATATCAAAGATAAACACTCTTTTTCAATTGTAGAGTAGTTTCTCTGGGATTTGTTAAATTTGCGTGAAAAATAGCAAACAGGATGATCTACACCATGACTATCCTCTTGCAATAAAACAGCACCAGCAGCCGTATCACTAGCATCTACAGCTAATTTGAATGGCAAAGTGAAATCTGGTGCAGACAACACTGGGGCACTTTGCAGTATGGCTTTAAGTGTATCAAATGCCTGTTGGCATTGCTCTGACCAAACAAACTTTACTTTCTTTTAAGTAAGTTAGTCAAAGGCTCAGTAATTGTGGAGAAATTTGGACAGAATTTTCTGTAGTAACCAGCCATACCGAGAAAGCGCATCAGTTGTCGTTTGCAGTTTGGTATGGGAAAATTTGAAATGGCACTGATTTTGGCATCAACAGGTTTTACCTCACCCTGTCCTACAGTATGTCCGAGGTAAGTTACCCTGCCCAGCCAAACTCAGATTTGGCAAGGTTGGCAGTCAACATTGCTTTGCTCAGTCTCTCAAAGAACTTCCGCATGAGCTTGATGTGTTCCTCCCAGGTGTCACTATACAGGACGACGTCGTCAACGTAAGCTGCACATCCCGTCTAGCCCGGATATGACGTCGTTGATCATCCGTTGGAACGTTGCCCGAGAGTTCTTCATTCCGAATGGCATCACCTTGTACTGGAACAATCCGTGTGGTGTAACAAAGGCGGATATTTCACGAGCACGATCCGTCAGAGGGACTTGCCAAAATCCCTTCAGTAGGTCAAATTTCGTCACATACTTGGCTTTTCCCACTCGGTCGATGCAGTCATCAATCCTCGGGATTGGGAAGTGTCTGTCTTTGTTAAAGTGTTGACCTTCCTAAAGTCCGTGCACATACGATAACTGTGATCTGATTTGGGAACAAGTATGCACGGCGAACTCCAGTTACTTTTACTGGGTTCAATAAAGTCATTGTCCAGCAGGTATTTGACTTCTTCCTGGAGATATTTCGCTTTTGTTGGATTCAGTCTGTATGGATGTTGTTTTACAGGCTTACTGTCCCCAACATCAACGTCGTGATAGATGACGTTTGTCCTCGTTGGAACATCTTGAAACAGGTGTTTTATATTCATGGAGCAGTTCTTTCACCTGTTGTTGTTGTTCTGGCTGGAGGTGTGCCAACTTTGTAGACTCCAGCTTCTCCAGGATTTCTGAGTTCTGAAGCTTGACCGAGCCCAGCTTTGAGTTTAGAGTATTTTCACTCAAGTCAGTTTTAGTATCACTATCTTCATAATGGCCAGAACTGACTGTACTGACAGGCTTTGTTTTAGTAGGATTATCCCTATCCAAATATGGCTTAAGCATATTTATGTGACATAGCTGTTTTTGTTTTCGCCTGTCAGGTGTTATTATGATGTAATTTAAATCACTCAATTTCTTATCGATTAGATATGGCCCAAAGTAACGAGCATGGAGTGGTTTGCCAGGAATTGGAAGTAGAACAAGAACTTTTTGACCTGGTTCAAACTTCCGTTTTGAGGTGCTTTTATCATATTTGTTTTCATTGACTGCTGAGATGACTCAAGATTTTCTCTGGCTAATTCACATGCTTTAGAGAGTTTCGTACGAAAATCTGACACATATTGCAAAATATTCAGACAATCATCATCGTCTGATAGGAATTTCTCTTTAACTAGCTTAAGTGGGCCACGGACTGTATGTCCAAATACAAGCTCAAATGGGCTAAAACCAAGAGACTCTTGAATTGACTCTCTAACAGCAAAGAGCAGAAAATGAATTCCTTCATCCCACTGCTTCTCTGTATCGAAACGGTAGGTCCTAATCATGGTTTTTCAAAGTTTGATGAAATCGCTCAAGAGCACCCTGACTTTCTGGATGATAGGCGGATGACCTATACTGTTTAATGCCTAGCTGATCCATTACTTGTTGAAAACTTCCAGACATAAAGTTGGAGCCTTGATCGGACTGGACACATTTAGGGAGGCCAAATAAAGTGAAAAATTTGACTAAAGCTCTCACTATAGTCTTTGTCTTTATGTTTCTCAGTGGTATGGCTTCTGGGAACCGAGTAGATGTACACATAATTGTCAACATGTACTCATTTCCTGATCTTGTTTTTGGTAGGGGCCCAACACAGTCTATTAGTATCCTACTAAATGGTTCTTGAAATGCAGGAATCGGCTGTAAAGGGGCCTTTGGAATGGTCTGATTCGGCTTTCCTACCATTTGACATGTGTGACAAGTTTTACAGAAATGTGCTACATCCTGCCTGAGATTAGGCCAATAAAAGTGACTGAGAATTTTATGATAAGTTTTCCTGACTCCTAAGTGACCAGCCCAGGGAGTTTCATGGGCCAGGCGCAATATTTCAGCACGGTAGGGCTTTGGAACCACAATTTGATGTTTTATAGCCCAATCGTCATCAACCAAAACATCTGGAGGTCTCCATTTACGCATGAGAATACCAGACTTTGTATAATAGGAAACAGAGCTATCTGAAGTTTTACCTTCATCATCTACCCTGTCAAACAAAGACAAAATATCTGGGTCTTTGTGTTGTTCTGCAATGAGATTTGATCTAGAAAATGTCTGACTTTGGTCAGCAGAAGTTTTACTGGAAGTTTCAAATCCACGAGGGATAACGGAATGATCCGTGTCAAACACCTGACTGAGAAAGGTGTCATTTAAGTCAACATCTGTGACATTATTTTTGAGAGTATTTTGATTCTCGGAAGTTTTCTTTGACATGGCTCGAGTAATGGCACATGAAGGAAATAAATCGGGTATCTCTTGTTCATTGGCTCTGGATCCTGATCTAAACTAGGATTATCAGTCACAAGTGGATTAGTAATGACCTTGTCCCCAGCAAGGTCGTTTCCAAGAAGAAGGTGAATCCCTTCAAAAGGCAAAAAAGGCCTAATACCTAAAGTCACAGGTCCAGAAACAAAGTCCGAAGACAAATAGACATTATGGAGAGGAACAGGAATGTAGTCATTACAATCTACCCCCTTATAAGAACTTTAGAACCTGAAAATGACTTTTCAGAAAACGGCAGGGTATCTGCCAACAAAAGAGACTGGGAAGCCCCGGTATCTCTTAAATTTTGACAGGGGTAGCGGAAGAGAAATCACTAGAAAGTGATATAAAACCATTATGAATAAATGGTTCGAAAATACCCATAATGCTATCTTGAGAAGAATTGACCTTGACCTCATTAATTGGGGATAAGAGGGATTTAACCTCAGAAAATGTGTTGCACACATTATTAGACTCTAATTGAGTTGATGAAGAAATAAAGCCGGTGGGCTTAGATCCACTTTGACTACTTTGACCTTCACGTTTTCTTTTCAATTTGAAACAATCTGACATTAAATGGCCGTCTTTCTTACAATAATTACAAGAAAGTGTACCGAACTGTTTGTCAGAAGGAGATTGAGACTTGGGATCTGATGATGTGGAAGTGTTACTTGAATTTTGTGAACTGTTTTCATTTGATTTCCTACTCTCCTTTGAAAAATTCTTGGATGAAAAGGAGGAGTTAAATTTACCTGCATTGTTTCTGTATGAAAAGGACTGGGATGGTTTGCTGAGAAATGAAGATTTGTGGGTCAACGAATAATCATCGGCCAAACGTGCAGCAACCTCCAATGTATCTGCCTTTTGTTCATTGATAAACGTCTTGATGTCACTCCGGATGCACCTTTTAAATTCCTCAATCAAAACAGTTGTCGTAATTTGTCATAATTCTGACTGACCTTTTCCGAAGAACACCAACGATCAAACAGTTGTTCTTTTGTTCGAGCAAATTCAACGTAAGTTTGATCTTTCACCTTCTCACAATCCCTAAATTTCTGACGGTAAGCTTCAGGCACCAACTCATAGCCCTTGAGAATTAATTCCTTCACAGAATCATAATCTGAAGCCTGCTCTACTGACAACTGAATGTAAATTTCTCTGGCTTTACCCACCAAAGCACTCTGCAAAAGCATAGACCAGGACTCCTTAGGCCATTCAGACTCTGAGCAATTTTCTCAAAATGGAGAAAATATTTGTCAACATCCTTTTCTTGGAAAGGGGGAACTAACCTGAAATGCTTAGTGATGTCAAACTTGTCCGAAGGGAAGAATTTTCCTGACTGTCCAAGCTCTAAACGTTTTATTTCTACCTGTAATCGCTGTTCTTCTAATCGCAATTCTTTTTCTCTCTGTCTTTCTTCCATTTCTAATCTTTCCTGCCTTTCTTTTTCTTTCTGTCTTTCTTCCATTTGCAATTCTTTTTCTTTCATTTCCTTTTCTAATTCCAATTTCTTAAGCTCCAAATCTGCCTGTCTCTCTTTTTCCATTTGTAATTCTTTTTCTCTCATTTGTAATTCTAGTTTCTTGATCTCCAAATTTGTCTGCATTTCTAATTCTAATTTTCTGAGTTCAGAGGTAGACTTGGGCTCATAATCTTTCAGGGTGGATTCCTCAAATTGGCCTAAATCAACTAGATGTTTGGCAATACGGTACTGTATTTCCCTCTTGCGCATAGATCTTTTAACTTCTACTTTAAGGAAATTTGCCAGTGCTATGAGGTTGTCTTTTCTGAGGGAATTAAATGTGTCCTGATCAAGGTCATCCATAAATTCGTCTGGTTTAAATTCCGCCATGATTGGATTTGGCTGAGTTCACAGTGTACAGTAGTTTTGAAAAGGCTGGCAAAATGTTGTCAAACGGCTCAAATATTCGTATCCCGGACGAGCCCCCAATTTGTTACGTGCAGAGAAAACGAACAAAAGGGTGAACTCAGCAGTTAACGTTTAAACAAAATTTATTACGAAAATAAAACTAATTGCTAAGTCAGGGATAGAGTACAAGCTTTAAAAGTGTACAGACTACTTATCTCAGCTGGGACGGCAAAGCTCCAGTCTCAGAGTTGTAACAGTCAGTCGGATGAATGAACAGTCCTTTGGCTTGCAGGCTTGAAGCTGCACAAAGTCCACAGTATAAACCCAGCGTTGGCAGTGAAGGTCTTGAAAAGTCTTGAGAATGACTACTGCTGGAGTTTAGTAACACACAAGAGACACGATCCCAAAAGTCTGACTGGAAGCTGAGCACGTCCCTTTTATAAAGGCATATAAGAACAATCTAGAACTTTTATTGACATGCTAATTACTGTTCTAAAATTATCTCCCTTACGCAACTAATCAACTTTCCAGAACATTCCAAACATGACTAATTGAATTCAAGGTTGTTAGGTCATCAAGGGCAGTGACCCTGAGAATGTTCTAGACTAATTGAACTAAGGTCATGATGAGTGTGGGGGGAAATGACCTACATAACAATAGCAATAGAGAGTTAGTATGAGTAGTACGGAGAAATAATGGAGTGTTTTTGTGTAGGAGTAGTAAGGAGAAATTCCTCTGTATGAAAGTGGCTAACCAGTACTGGTCTTGCAAAGTGCCCTTGCTGAGTAATCCTTAAGTGTAATTGACATCACTGCAGAAATCTTTCAATTTTTTTTCTTTACAGTTGATTGTGAGATCATACCATTCAGTGCAAGGGGTGGAAGCTGTCAAACTGTGAGCGTTTGGCGAGATTATTGTACCATCTCTCGGACTGAATGGTATGAACTCAATGTCAAGCTGGCGACGTCCTCGAAGCCCGGTGTCTTCAGTGTTTCAAAACGGCTGGAGAAAACATCAGGTTAACGTCAAATCAATGATATTTTGGGTTGGCTGGGCATGAAATAAACTGAACCTGTTTGTCCCACTTTTTCCTCGGCAGTTCTCAGGCAGCTACGGTAGTCACGGGCAGTAATTAGTATGACCGCAGTTTTTGATTTAATTCTATTTTACAATGCAATCCAAATTGGTTTGTGGTCACTATAGTATGACTCAAGTACACCACTTTGCATGCAATGGATGTTAGTGTAAACGTGATCAAGGCATGATCCATAGTCTGTTGTTGACTCCTCAATAACTTGTGTGTAGTTGAAGTGCTTTGTCATAAGTTCAGATAGTTGTCTTGTAGATTGTGTTTGCTTTTGTAAGTCAACATTGAAATCACCAATGATCACGGTTGGTAGATTGTACTCAAGTGTATGGATGAGCTGAAGAAGAGCATGTTGTAAGTTTGATGTAGGTGATGATGGTGGATTGTAAACACCAACAATTTGAACTAACCAAATGTTGTTTTGTGTATTGCAATTAAGAAATCTGTATTAAAACAATGCAGTGTCTGTGGGGTAGCTTCAAGAGTGTTTTCTTTGCTGTACATAACCATACCATGATATGGTCTGGTGTTGTTTTGACGGTTTTTATCATCCTGTCTGAAAAGGTTGAAGTCTGCTATTTTGAAGTCATCATTGTGATCGCCGGTTTGTAGTCTTGATTCACTGCAAATTAGTACATCAGCTGAAGTTAAGCTGAAATCACTAGCAACATCTTGAAAATGGCAATGAAGAGATCTCACATTTTGATAAGTAATAATGAATCTGTTCGATATAATATATGGTAATGTGAAACAGAGTTGTAGCATGGAATGGGTTCTCATGCGTTGCATCTCTTGTGTAACATCAGTGCTAACTGATATTTGATTTTCTTGTAATGTGGTTATGTTGAGACCTGTAAGTTTAGTCACTCTGCTTAAAGCAACATAGTGTACATGACACTGATTTCTCTTGTTTGCTGTACTGAAGTCCACAACCACATTGTTAAGTGTATCACCTTGACAACGATGTATTGTTTTGGCACTAGCTGGTCTGAGTGGAAATTGTTTTCTCACAACTTCTGCATTTTTGTGTCTTCCCACTCTAAATTGCCGTGATATCTGTAAAACTGGCGTCCATCTGTGAGATACTTTGTCATGTATTAAATGCCGTTTTTCACGTCGCAGGTTTTTGCCAGCACAATCGTCATCAAATAAAATCCATAGAATAGTAACATGATGCAAATCAGGTCCATCGATGTATTTGATTACTCCTGGAGTACCATTTATCAATCCATCATTTACAGACAGATTAATGCAAAGCTCAATACGCTGATTTGTTCCAATTGATAATTTAGAAACTAACCCCATTGTTTTTTGAGCAGGAAGCATGACAACAATACCTAATGTTTTGTGTTTTATGATCTCAGAGACATCGCCAATGACTGTATCAGTAGCAGGTATACATGTTTTTTATTCCTGTAAGTCTGTCATATGCTATTGCATTGTGGTCATCAACAAGTCTGTTCTCGCAATAAAGATGTACTGTCGACTCATCAATAGATGAAGTTTTTTTATCAACACTGACTATTCGAGTTTGCAGAACTTTTATGTCATGAGATGTATGCTTTCCCTCACGTATACGGTTGAGTAATTTAGCAAAATTCTGGTCATCCTTTTGCCTCATAATATCTGTTAATTCAAACATTTTGAACAGGTCTTTCCAGATGTTGACAGCCAATGGCCCATAATCATGTTGAAGGTCGTTAAATATCCAACCATCAAAGACAGGTTTTAATTGATATAAGTCGCCAAAGCTAACAACGCTGACACCACCAAAGATTTTATTGTTGGCCATTATCTGTTGTAGTCTGAGATTGATATAATTTAACATACCATTACCAACCATGGAGATTTCATCTATGAATATGACTTTTAAGTTCCTGTATTTTGCTTGTAGAGTATTAAGTCTTTCTGATGTCAGTGGTCTATAATGAAAACCTTGGGATGCAGGAATTTGAAAAGCTGAATGAATTGTAGTACCCTTAATGTTGTAAGCAGCTTTTCCAGTAGGTGCAACTAGTAATAAGTGTATGTTGTCAGGATTTTCACCAGGAAGATTTGAAAGATATTTTAAAAGTACTTGATACAATGATTTGAGAACAAGAGATTTCCCTACACCAGCGCCACCTGTTACAAAAATATTTACCGGCTCTGTCCTTGTTTTCATCCAATGTACTATGTGATGAATATTTCTTTTTGTTTCTTGTTGAGTTTCTGTAAAAGTGGATATAATTCATTATCAGCCATTCGTGGTTGTTGAAGATCTTCAATAATGGGATTATTTGTACTGATGCCAATGTCCTGTCCAATGTCATATTTAGAATGACTCTCATCACATGGTGCAAACATACTCAATGT
Source organism: Ptychodera flava (assembly GCF_041260155.1). Taxonomy (NCBI): domain Eukaryota; kingdom Metazoa; phylum Hemichordata; class Enteropneusta; family Ptychoderidae; genus Ptychodera; species Ptychodera flava. The sequence continues at coordinate 2,485,281 of NC_091932.1, read as the reverse complement.
GTCACTTGGCCTTGATCCTTCTAAAATGTCTTGATGTTCCTGATGTTGTGTATTTGGAGCAACATTATCAAACATATCAATGGCTGTGTTTTGTACTGCTTCAATAGCTTGATCTAATTCCTGAGCATTTTTATTGTACTCCTTTTCTTTAGAATCTACTTCAAATTTCACTTGCATGTAACGATCATAGTATGTTTTGCACCCTGCAAGGAGTTCATTTTCATTTCGCCAAGGATAAAACAACATTATTAACTCTCTGTAATGATTTTCTTTGTCTTTTTCCCTATGGAAACGAACATATCTGATAACTTTACTTTTGGTGCGTTTTTTATACACAAGGCCACGTATCTGATATATTGTGTTGTTTTCATCATCATCATCCTCTTCATCAGTTTTGTAGAAGTCATCATTATCTTGATAATGATCTTGCGGGTTATCTTTTAACTTTTGAAAACTGTACCATGCTGCCAAGTCTGCCAAGCACAATTTCTCAAGGGCTTTTGGGCGCCTCTCATATTTTTTCAAGATGCTATCACTTTCTATGTCAGTAGCATTTGGACGCATGTTTTGTATGTCATCAAGAGGTTTCAATAGGATAACTCTATCATCAGGGGTGATGTGTTAATAAATGTGAAGCCGCGTGAAGCTCTTCTTAGTCTCATTTGCATAACAAGGTAAACAGCTTCTTGAGCACTAACTTCACATGATTAAGGAATTTGTTTCCTATATGCCTGACACTTTCTCTGATATCATGACATCCTTCCTTGCTTCTTCCACAGCCCTACTGAGCAAATTACTCATTCCACGTTGAGCTTTACTAATGTAAGATGCGATGTACATGGCACATGCATATGGATCAAGAATGAATTGAATGTCCATGTTTGCTCTCCAAGCTTTGAGTAGGGTTTCATTGTAGCTGTTAATTCTTATTTCATTTGGTGACCTCTTGAGGAATATTTTATCTGATGTTAGAGATGACTGTATTGCATTAATATAGGTTTGTTCATCAAGTTGTACAGTACCAGAATCACATAACTTGTAACCGCATTTTGCGGTATGCGGCAAACATGCGTAACTGTGCGGTAGCATTGTTCTCTCCCGCAAGGTCTGCGGTATCTATTGTTTCATGCCCACTTCCCATTGTTTTATTGCCGCAAACACTGCGGCAACGCGTTTGCGGGAACTCACTGATGCCTCAAAACATGCGGCAACAGCATGCGGCAACACACTGACAACTCAAATGCTGCGGTAACACCTAGTTGCGATCGCATTCTATTGTTCTAAATGTTGAAACTTGTGCGGCAACTGAATGATTGACAGCTTCAAAACCACAGCTGAAGAAATTGCGACTCTGTAGGCCTACTACAAACCAAATATAAATGCAAATTTGAACTTCACGGAGTGGTCAGCTGTAGGCCTACACATCAAGACAGGAAAGGTGATTGGGAGTCAACTTAGCATGCTGTTCACAGTAATTGAGCACCAAATCGCCAAAATTGTAAAGGGAAATATAAATCATGTCTTTCTCTTTGGTATACAACACAATAAATAGCCTATCACTGTAAAATATTTCTCTGGCTGGGTGGGTCGGGTGCGGTATGTTGCGAGTTTGAATCCGATCGATAATTTAATAAATTTCTTAAATAAAGATGACATCGCTGATCTGAGAGAGACGTGATGTCGAAGAGAAATTTATTCGATGATTGTGACCATCAGGTGAGTCACGGTCCGGTGGTAAGTTGATGCCACAACACATCGCAGAAGACATGTTTTCTATTTTTCAATGCAAGAAGTGAATGCCGGTGAACTCGGAACTGATCACTGATCTGTACCAGTCATTTCAACTTTAGTGGTTGGTATATGCTCAAATACAGTTTTAAAATTTCCACAAGTACGATCCACGACTAAAAATGCAGAATTTTTGTTGAAATAAAGCTTTCCTCATTTTCACTCATAAATTATCGTCAACCGATCATGACACCCGTTCCATAGCTTCATGTTTGTATCATGCGAGGAGAGTGAAAAATGACCATGTACTCCCTTGTGACCGCGTCAAAGTTTGTGAAGAGATAATGTAGGATTAGTGCTATAAAGCCTTCAATGACAGTAAATTGCGAACAATAATTCTACAGACGCATTTATTTCTCTTCGGACGGGTGAAACCTCAGGCACCCATGCGCTGCGTAATCTGCTTGATCGATCGTGAAACCATGGAGGTAGAAGCTTCCTACCTCCATGGTGAAACTAACAGGGAGTCTGTAAATACAACTGGTCATCAGTGTAGTGCTCATGACTTTCCTATTTTACATCGTTTGTCCTAACTTTTGTCACTGTCATTCAACAATCTGTGGAGAGACTGTGCTCTAATGCTATAGAAATATACCGCCATGGTAATATTTAGAACTGTCGTATCTCCTTATGTTTCCCGGTCGGACAAAGACGCCTCTATGACAGTACGGTCAGATAAGTCCCCGCAACCTAGTATAGAAAGAATTGTAGTCTATACACAACGATGTGCGCTGTGGCATAGGTAGTTACCCATGTTTGCGCTTTGAAATGCCCGATCGGACAGGTTTCGCAGTTTACGGTATCGAGACCATCTTTGTTCATAGACCTTAAAAACGGATCCGTTTTTAAAGTCTATGCTTTGTTACTATTGGAAATAGATATTTTGGCAAGTTTACTGTGAATAAGTGGCGACTTTTACCTGTATGCAATAGACCTTGGTGTTCCGTTAACGGCAATCGAGAGCTGGGTACATACTGAGCCAAAAAAAAGCAGTCTTGGATTTTAAAATCGCTTTTGTTTTCGCACAACGAGCCTTCAAAGCGTCAACTTGACGAGTTTTGCATAAATTATCAGCCCTTGTTCACGCTGTATTTCACCTGCAAGCTGTATCTTCACTTCCAGGCTTTTTACCGGAAGTTAAACTGGCTCCCAGTCCCCTGGCTTTTCTCGGAAGCTAAGTTCCAAAAAGTCATGGTAACTGCATAGTTGGCCAAGCCAGGCGATCACCCCGCGATCAATCCCAACAGCCCTACAACTCAGCCCGACGGTCTACTGATATTAATCCTTCAATTTACTATATGTTTTGATATGCCCACAGACTTGGAGCCGGTCTAACTGGAAGTTTGAGAAACGGTCTTTCAGACTAAATATATTCATTACAGGTGAAAAATCTGGCGCCAGAATTGAAAAAGTTAGTGTTACTTTCGCCGAATAACAGTGTACACGACCCTTATCTCCTTGTAATAACCCCACATCAGTTGAATTTTTTTGGATTGTTTGTCTTTTTTCGAGATTAAATTCAAACTGTAATTTCTTAGAACTACGTTTTCTTCACCCCAGAATTGCATACGTTCTTTGAATTAGGGCTTGTAAACCCTGAAGATCTCTGCGTCGAATATTTAAGCTAATGCTAAGCAGACTTAGAAATAATAGTTTAATGGCCGTTCTGTACGCTTCTTTACAACGATTATCGTGAACTCACCAAATATTGCACAGTCAGCCGTGATTCCAGTCTCATCGGTCCCGTGTGAATGGGGGTTCAGTACCCACAACACGATTAAAAACATCGAAACGTAATTATCTGAGTGAAGATGCCGTAAATGATCTGATAGTTATAACCATGGAAGGCCCAAAACTTTACGCATTTGACTTCAGAGCAGCGACGATAGAGTTCAGGCAGCAAAGAGATCGTCGGAAGTTGTAATCTAAATGTAATTAGTCAGAAACGAATACCGTCGTCAGAGAATATACACAGAAGAGTATTAAAGATTGTAAAACTCGTCCAAAAAAAAAATTGTCACTGCTGATGTTTATTGAACACTTTATTCATTGACTTTTGAACTAGTTTTCGATATGGCGTATACAGCTGTTTTATAAGTGCTTACATGTACGCATTTTTGATACATTTTACGCGAATATAGAAACATTTGCGTACAGCCTTACTCAGGTTTGAATATCCTAACGGAAGCTCTGTAAAAACCATTTATTATCCCTCGTAGAATTAATAGGAAATAACACAGCAAAAATAATTTACTAAATTACTGATCGATTTTATGGAAGACAATTCACGCGAGACAGTTTGCTGCTTGGAGACTGCTTCAAAGCACAGGTAGATTGTGAAATTTTCTAGGGTCCCGACATCGTCAAAAGTTCACTCCTAAGCTGTTCAATGCTGTATCTAATACATGTAAAATACTCAAACAAGTCGGACTTTACTCATGTGAAAATCACTGTCAAAGTGGTCGGGATTACATGCGATAAGTGACATGTCCACATCGCGACCAGCCGCTCGATAAAACGCGCCTGGGAAGTTGACTTGCATGTTTCCTAAAAAGTAGTCTTCGCACACATAGGGAACCGGCTGGGGTTATTCATCGTCGTAATAAATGTGCCTCTTTACGGCAGTAGCTCAGCGCTACCCGTTTTGGCGTAGGTCAGCGGAGCAGAAATTATGCTGTGGCTCGCGAGAATGGGGGATATGGCGATTTGACGAAGTAGCTACAGGCCCAGTCTGGCATGTTTATGGAAACATCGTGTGGGCATGGCACTTAGAAATCTACGTGGGACATTCATGCCACGCTGCTTATTACAGTGAACAAGGAAAGACAAGATTTTACAGTCATAGTCTTTTCGAAATTGTTTCAGAGCAGTCGGGTCGCCGATTACACATCGCTATGTACATGTTACATAAGTGAACAACTCACGTACCAGACTTGTTGCAAAGCATCCGGCCCTGACTATCTTTCTGGAGGGGACGTTCACTTTATCTCATAATAATAATTAAAGAATGAAAAAATATGGACAAGGTCTGGTCTTTTCAAGTTTTAGTTTAGAACTGATCAAAATCGTATGAATTGCATTGTCACTGCGATTTGCGGTTGAATTTCTTAGTGACTTGGCAACGACATTTTTGCATACCCCTGCTTTTTACCACTTCGTGAAAATGGTATCACCCATCCAACGCTAATGTACGTGATCGATCATTATACAAAGAGAACGCATAGAAAAAAACGACGCTCGCGGTCATGGGTTCAAGGACATTCACAAGGAGACATCCTCTTCGAGTCTGTCACGGATATTTTACTAGTTTTGAAAACTTATAAAAGCCAGTGTTCGAAATTCGTGGGCATTGCAACCACCCACCAGGACAGGTAACTTGAAAAAGTTGTCTTCCCGGGTAAAACTAACTCGTTCTGAGATGATTATACCTCGCAGATCAAATGTAGTAAAATTTAAAATACAAAACAAATAAAACTACCAGCAACAGACACTGTGCTCTCCATTGGTTTTATGTTCTGTTAGAAAAATTACAAATTTGAGTAAAAAATAAACAGTGAGCACCAAATAAATCCAAGAGAATGGTGCCCCGTCAATTTATTACATTTTAAACCACGTGTCCTTTCTACTCGGGTCTTGACGGGAGCGCTAGCGACAAGGAAATGAGAATCAACTTACATCTCAACAAAATTTGTTTGAAAACCTAGAACTTGCATTTTTTCCTTTACTTTTTTCACGTACGACTTTGCTCCTATGTCAACGTGATGGTACGCTAGTTTATATCTTATATCACGGGTGGAGGGACTGTGGTTATATGAGTCCGTACCAGCTAAGTCAACGGTAATAATGTTGTAGAAAATTGCAAGTGATTTCATCGGCGAACTGATTTTGCTTATAATTCCGTTTTATTTGTCAGTGAAAAGATCTGACTTGATGTTTCCGAGGTAGCCGAATTGGCGTACTATCTTACCGAGGCGCGAAGGCCAAGCTTGTCTGTCCAGTGTCCGTTTTTAAAATTATCTGAGCGCTCACGCATGCACTGTGTTCAGAGAAGTATTACACAGTTGGACTAAACTGGTCACTAAAACGCTGGATATTCATTCTCTGTGTGGAACAAAAAACTAAATAATTAAATTTACAACCGACATGTCATTATGTTGAAAAATCCAGTTCCGAAAATGAGCAATATCGCAGAAGTATTGATACCGTCATCAACTACGCAACCTGTCAGATCGGGCATTTATAGAAGCAAACATGGCTGCTACGCTCAGAAGTAAGCTTATTAGCTTGTGTCTACCGGTATTTCGTTGGTATCTGCTAAAGTGCGGGCTGCGGGTTGCGGGCTGCGGGTTGCGGGTTGCGGGCTGCGGGTTTTTAGAATTATGGCTAGATTTCTAATATATGTAATATGGCATTTAGTATATAAGAAATAAAACCTTTAGAAGGTGTCTATTATCAATAATCATGATCAGGTCTATCGTACAGTATCCCTTTTCCTGCCAAGTCCATATTTCAACATCAGGTCAAGATGGTTAAAATTAATGAAACACAACATATTCCATATTGTGTATTTTAACATAATACTGTACATTTGAAGGCTGTTGAAAACATATATGCTGTAAAATTGATTTTTGGACTGAAGATGCTATAACAGACCATACCAAGTGGGTGAAAATACGTCATGTTTCTGAAAAAAAATCAAAATCTGCTAAACTAAAAGCGGCGATTCCGAGCTGCCTGGCCATTACAAATAATTTGGGATCTGAAATCACTTTTCTTTCTTGCCATGGATGTGAGTGAGAAATAATACCAGACTGACAAAAAAAATTCGCGCCTCGGAAATGTCGCCGCTTATCGCGGAATGAAATTGTTACATTTCTAGTATCAGGCCATAGGAAGTAAATTCTTTGTAATGCATCTATTCACAATTCGGTTCTAGGGCAACACATACAGAAAATTAAACAATGCCTACTTAAATGCAATGTGTAAGGAAAGATTTGACTTCAAAAAGCGTAGAAGTGTTGTGTATTTAAATGCCGTGTATTTTTCATGAAATCTTTAAAAAGAAAAAGACGTACGACAATGGACTTAGCTTACTTTGCCGTTTCGGTTCAACCGAGGTCACGACCACAGAGAACGACATTCCGCTAACATTTTACGCGAGAATTTCAGCGGGAAAAACACGTCGGTGCGTTGACTTATTTTCAGGAATCGATCTAATAGGAATATTTTTGGATGAGTTTGTGTTCTGCAGCTCTCAATAATAGTGTATCTCCTAATATCATGAACATATTCTATGACTTGCACCTGCAGCATGATAGTTGCTCCATATGCATTTGATCCAGCGTGACTATGAAAAGTTTCCTAGGACTATTATCGTGTTCACCACAATAAAATAATTTTAAACGGCATTGAAAACGATTCTGAAAATTGTGCTTTTATCGGCGGTTGAACTAATCTGAAGTGTGAGAAGGGCATGGCATTCTATGAAAAAGTAACAAATTATTAGGCGTGTCGAGTTTCAACGAACTGAAGTTCATCTCCCAGTTCATCTGTGCTGTCAACGATCCGAAACTTACTTTTAAACTATCCATCCTAATCATAACATAAAAAGTTAATATAGCGAGTTGTTGTGAAATCTGTCTTGTGTTCATATTATAACTCATCCGTGTTCAGTCATATCATTTCGAAAGCTTCGATCTGCAGTGCGCTGTGCAACGGCGAATGTTGGATGGGAAATGGACTATTCTGACGTTGGTGGCGCTTTACCAGATGTTAGCTAAAATAACGGCATTATTCAAGAAGTTCACGGCTTTTATTCCATAAACAAATACATCTAGATACTCTTTTAGCATTCATTCTAACTACTAGCGAAAATGATACCGAAAATCACGCATTTTTTTATGCCCGCAACCCGCAGCCCGCAGCCCGCAACCCGCAAAATAGCGCATCCGTATTTCGTTGCCGCTACGCAAGACGCAGCAGTGTAAAATACAATTATGGGCTTCGGCAAACGGAGGCAGGTGTATGATCGTGCTGCCGTAAGGTGACTCTATCCGACCGGGAAAGATTACGAGATACGACAGTTTTAATATTACAATCGAGGTACACCTCTATTATATTACGAAGCACCGCTGCGTCTCTCTCCATGTGTTCGTGAAGGGACGGTATGTCAATATTAGTTCAAAGTAAAGAAATTCTGGTGTGAGAAAGTCATGTCGATGCGATGTGCAGTGATGTTTTTAAAGGCCTATACTGAGCAAGCTCCAGAAATAAATCTAAGATTAATTGCGCCCCTGAAGTATGTACGATTGCGTCGTTGTGTGCATTGTTACGTTGTACATGATTTTTGTGTATTCGTTTCGGGAATTATCAAAGTCGGGAATGGAATATGCATGGTCATGAATGTCCGAGGCAGCTCATGAATGTGCACTTATAAAAGTACATGAACATTTGTTCTCCCAATCACATGAAGGCGCGACTTTGCACAATTTTTAAATATCGGATATTTACAATCTAGTACCAAAGTTTGACATATCGACGTTTTCGGGACTGCGGTGAGATTTCACCACCTCACAGTTCTGGCCTAACCCGACTTCCAAAGACTGACTCTAGCTTCGATACTAGACGATACTAGATTCTGTCAAATCGCAAGTAAATATCCGATATATATATATATCGGAGATTTAAGCCCTTTATAGATCTAGCTAAGCCAATCTAACTTCGATATTGTATAGTCTAGTAGCCGTAAATATAGGATATCATATAAAAGTGCAATGTCGCGGTGTCCTCCCCAATCAATCTAATTGTTTAACAGCATGTACAATACTGCATTACCAGTAGAATTACGACATTGTCTTCGCTGTAACGTTTGCCGACAGTGACAAGGATAAGTTATCTCCGTCCGAGTGTAAGAGCACTATGTCATTGTCACGTACTGTAAAGTGACAATGACATGATACATGTCAAGCAACTGACAAGGCAACCTTTTCAGAATACATTCTTCTACAAAATTCAGAGTGTGTTGCGTCACCACTGAAAGCGTTGTTGACAGCCAACACGAGATTACATATCCATCGAAATTGCCTTGGTTAAAATCGAACAGCAAAGTGGCGTAAAACCTACCTATGGTTGATTCCGCCAAAGGTAAATTTCGTTAACGTTCACATTACAGTGAAATGCTTCTGTCATGATCTCACTCTTTTGGTGAGTCATTTTTAGCGGATTCATTTTAGAAGAAATATTTATCACTGCAGTTATTTTCGAAATTCCTTTAATCACGGTCCTCCACAAGTTTTGGAGGGACCGTGCTTTAATCGACAATATTGCCACTTTTATGACAACGTTATGTGATCAAGGTCATGCAGAGTCCAAAGGTCATGGGGGCCATGCTTTTTGCAATGACGATGCGATCTACACTTTCTCGATAATTTCGCGGGTTATTTATCTTACTTCTCGCCAATGTTTTCGACCTAACACGGTCCCTCCACGTGGAGGGACCGTGGACCTAACCATATGACATGCATTGCATTTACAACTATCGCGTTATTTTACTCGAATGAGAATGAAATCGTTGGGTTTTTAACAATACCGTAGCCGCTACGTGCTACCTCTCTCCATATGGTGCGGAATAAATGTGACTGTGAGACCGTATTTAGTATCGATTCGGCCCCTTGACAATCATCTGCTCGACAATTAAGCCGCGAACGAGTAACAACTTACAACTGCGTAGATATGGGTTTTTTTTTTCGTAAAACGAACTCATCAACTAATCACTCCGTTTTATTGTGTGGTGTTTATCTAAGGCATAACGCAACTTCGGAATGATTATAAAGAAAGGAAAGACGAAAAATACAAGATCTGGGTTTTCGTAATTGATTTTATTCCCATGATAGCTGTTATTTCTTGGTCTTTTCATTAGGCCCTATATGCCTGTGTAAAAAGGACGAAAGTGCATGGTTAAAACAATAATACAGTGATCGAATAATAATGTATTTAGTAAAAGTTTGTTGCCAGACTTCGAACTCGCATTTGTGATTTCATTCAGAATTAACAACGCAACTCTGAAATTGCCGAGCCATTCCCTTTATGTTTGGAAGTTCCCTTTTAAACATTTCGTTGGTATTGCAATCAATGATAAAGAAGACGTAAAATGTCGTTTGCGGACATGACATGCTCATCGAAATTGCAGGAAAGCTGGGTAAAGCCTGCCTATGGTTGATTTCCGCCAGAGCAGAGGTAAATTTCGATTGGATTCAAACATGAATTCCATTTATACCTGTCCGGTTATTGTACTCAAATGGGAATTAAATCGTTACGTTTTTAACAATAGCTGATACATGTAACCTCTCCGAACGGTGCGGGATAAACGTGAGACCGTATTTAGTATCGATTCGGCCCCTTGACCATCATCTGCTTGACATCTATGCCACGAACGAGAAACACTTACAACTGCGTAGACATGAGTTTTTCGTAACAACGTACTCATCAACTAATCACTCTGTTTTATTGTGTAGCGTTCATCTAACGCATGACGCACCTCAGAACATCATGAAAAAAGGAAAAGACGAAAAATAAAAGATCTGGGTTTTCGTAGTAAATTTTATTTCCTATGCGAGCTGTCGTTTCGTGGTGTTTTTTAATCCTATGCCTATGTAAAAAGGACGCAAGGGTGAAACAGAATACAGTAATCGGGCAATAATACATATGCATACAGTGTAATAAAACAGATTGTTGCCAAACTGAAAGCTCGCAGATACATGAATGAACAGTGTTTCTGTTCATTTTGTCAACAATACCACAACTGTACATGCTACTTCCGGTATTAGCAATTACTTCGTGGCATCGGGCCAGACCATTCGATAATGATTTTCTCGTGGACATGCACAGTGAACAACGCATGGTCAACTCGATAATGATAATGCAATGAGTTTAGCTGGGCAGTTTTGGAGCAACAACATATAATCAATCGTTCTTTTCTCCAAATGTTTGCACTATTAAACATTGACTGGGCAAAAAGTTGCTACATTTTATGATAGTAGACGAAAGGAATTGGAGCGTCAAGAACGTGACAAAAACGCGAGGTAATAGGAGTAGTTGTATGTACATTACGAAGGGCATTTTTGACATTTCTTTCCGAGTGTTTCAGCGTACGTGGACGCGTCTACGATGCGTCTTGAACGCGTCTAAATGCTATCAAAAACCAGCCGAGTCTGAATGCAAGTTTTGCTGTATACTGTTATTACCGTACACTTACAAAGAGTACAAAGGAAAAAAATGCAAGAAATGCTTTCAGGTACCCAACTTTGCCGAGATCGCTATGGTGAAAACTTGTGATCGTGATCCTAAACTCAGAGGGCGGGGCAAAAGCAAACCTTCACAAAAGGTCTGTGCGGCAACCAACTTGGGGTCATTAACACCTCGTCAATTGCCGCAATACCGCACGTTCTTTTGTTGTACATGTCGCAACTGCTGCGGGAACTATTGTTCACTTACAGCATTTACCGCAATCGAGGACAAAGAAAATCAACAGCTAAAAAAAGAGGTGTTACCGCGAAGTTACCGCACCAGCAGGTAGGCCAACAGCGCGGTAAAAGCTACAAGTTATGTGATTCTGGTACTGTAGTTTATATAAGAATTCAGAAAAAGAAAGAGTTTCTCCAAATTGTAAATCAGTAACAACAGTCTTGATATTTTCATAGTGCTTTTGAAGGATCTGTTCTGTGCTTTCATCAGTATCCATTGGCAATGGCTGCAATATCATTGTTCTTGGCATAGGTGGCACAGGAAATCCAAATCTGCAAACACATTGGCCTTTTTTCTTCAGGTTTTTGCATGTCTGTGCATTTGATAATTTATCAATTCAGCGAAGGATTCATTACTGGTATCATTTGAACATGTAATATACTGATCTATGAATTGTGTGATGTCATCATCACTATTTTCACCATATTGTGGTGCATCTTTAATCCATACAAGCATGTGTATATGTGGTGATCCTCTTTGTTGGAATTCCACTCTGTAAAAGTAATCGTGTATTTCACCAATTGGATGATGTGAGCTCATTAGGAAATCATGCATAAATCGTTGAAATGAATAGTCAAAGTGTCGAGCACACGTAACAGGGTGAGATTTTATCAAATCAGATTTTGTATTCCAAGACATGTTCAATACATCGTCATCTGTGTATTCCTTGTTGTGAACTGTCCTTCCAAGAATTTTCAATAGATGTATCCATTTAGATTCTGCTGATGAAAATGACATGAATATGTTGGAATACCAAGTTGACGTATCATGGCAAATATATCTTTCTTTGCACTCTCCCAGTATGGTGGTGAACCTCTAAGTGTCTTCAACACTCTGAATCCCTCATCAAGTCGAACAATTTATCAACATTTTGTGGTGATTGAAGCTCACCAGCTGTTAATTTGAGGCCCTTCAGATTACATTTTCGCAAACATAATGTTGCCTTGTCTTTAATCTGCTTGATTTGTAATTTTTTAGTTTAAAGAAAATGTTAGGCATCGACTTTGCAACTCTCCTATCTTTGTGTCGAAGTTCCCATTTACACAATGTACTATATAATACAGGGACTATGCGTTTCTTTTGTCTGGGTTGACCACAATATATTGTTGGAAATGAGAGCTCCTCAGAATATTTGTCTTGAAATATTCCTAGTGGTTTATTGTTCTCGCCTGGTGCATAACAAACTGCGCCATCAGAGTCTGTGTGTTGATCATATAAAGGTGACAGCATTGTATCCAGTGTGCCAGCAGGATGATCTTCCAATTTTATTTCTTCAGTCCAATTATCATCATCATCATGATCATCATGATCATTACTGTCATCTTGTTTACATGTTTGTTTGTCAGACATGTGAGAATAATCATGATCGTCATTTTCCTCACAAAATTCCTGCCAATTGTGGTTTTCATCCTTTCTGCAAACAACCCAATCTGTAGATATTGTAATCAGTTCTGCTTTATATAAGGGGCTATTTTAACTAACCAATTAGCTGCTTGTAAGACTTTCACTGGTCTGACATTCTCTACCTGATAGGCATGACTATAGCTAATCTTTCTTTTAAATTTGACAGGTATTGTCTGCGATTCATTTAAAGTTCTAGGTAATGTAGAGACAGTAGTTGATACATCAGCTATAACATTGACTATGTTACCTCTGAGACTAACTTGTCTACCTCTTGGCAATTCTCTTATTTGCATGAATGGAATGCGTAAGGCAACAAGTCTTTCTTCTAGTGGATGTAACTGTAACTCGGGGGGAATTAATGGAAATGACATGTTATTGGCCACAGAACAAGGAGGCAACTTTGACTCTTTTAAATATGAATAACAAGTTTTACATAATGGTGCCATATCATTATCTGTAGCCTGAGATGATGCAAAGGTGTTTAACTTTTCTTTAACATTATTGTAGTTCAAAACACTTTCTCTGTACCACAGCTGTTGGCAGCACACACATACAAAATTTGGGCCATTCTGAACTGCACCGTGAAAAATTTGTATCAGCTCTTCAATAGATTTGGCAGCACTACATCTTCTGTTGTTTAGTTTGTTTAATCTATCTCTCATTTGCTCTCTCTCTCTCTATATGATTTATCAGTTCTTTTAATACTTTTAATATTGGCATCTCTGATCTTTTCGCTTTCCCTGAAGACCTGGTCAGTTCTCTTTGTCTTTTTAGCATTAGCATTTCTTTCCCTTTCATTTTGTCTGTACTCATCATCACACCGTCTTAATTTCTTTGACTCCCTATTTCTGTTGTTTTCAGTTTGTTTATATACATCATCACTTCTCTTTGTTTTCTTAGCAATTAAATTCCTTTCCCTTTCAGTTTGTCTGTACTCATCATCACACCGTCTCAATTTCATTGATGTCCTGTTTCTCTTGTTTTCAGTTTGTTTATACACATATTCAGCTCTCATAGTTTTCTTAGCCATTGACATCTCTTTGCCTTTCAGTTTGTCTGTACAGTTCATCAGCTCTCATAGTTTTCTTAGCATTGACATCTCTTTGCCTTTCAGTTTGTCTGTACAGCTCATCAGTTCTCATAATTTTCTTAGCATTCATATCTCTTTGCCTTTCAGTTTGCCTGTATGCTGGATCAGCTCGTTTATTTTGCTTGGCTGTTAAATCTCTTTGCTTTTCGCTTTGCCTAAACTCTATTTGTTCTCTCTTTTCTCTCTTGGCAATCATGTCTCTCTGTTTCTCTATTTCTCTATAATTTACACAATGTTCATTTTGCGGCATAGAAGATTTCTCTGTTTGTACTGGTCCAAAACTGTTTACATTTATTGCTTGTGACAAATTTTGCTCTGTGCTTTGCAGAAAGTCATAGTGACCACTATCAATTTCTCCTTCAACACGGATTGCATGATACAAAAGATGTATACTTACAGAAGAATTACCAACAGTCTCTAATGGTTCACTTAAAGTGTCAAGATGAACTGCAATATTAATGTTATATGCAAGCGCTGCAGCATTTATTTCAATGTCCCCTCCATAAGTTGCATTACCTGGTTCAGATCTGGACATATACTGCCTATAGTCATCTTGAGAGACAACATGCCATCTTTCATATTCACCTTTAATTGGATCCTCATATCTGTCCCAATGTTCAATTACATAGTCAACAGTATGTACTCTTATTGCATGATGATGATCTTGTGTTCCATAGAGTCCTAGACTTATAGCACGGAACAAGCAATTACCATCACCTTCGACATTAACCTTTGTGTAACATCTGTGAGGAGTCTGCAACTGTCTTTTTCGTTGCATGTACAATTTACTTCTTTCATTTTTTGCTTTTATGCTCAGTTTTTTTACTCTCATTGTACTTTTATAGTAACGTTGTGTTATGGGTGTGCTTAATATTATAATAAGTTCTTACAGTCAATTCAAGCACTTGTATAGGAAGAAAAATTAATAATTTGACTGATGTTGCTTATTGCTTCCTTGATTTCTTCTGATGCTATGACAAGTGAAACCTTAAAAGTTGAAGTATTGATGAAAGAATGATTGTGTTTGTTGAGATTGTAGACTATGAATGTGTTATTGCTTGTCAATATTGTGCAGTTTAGACGTTGAACCCTTTCACTACAAAATTTAGGTCCAACTTTATTGGGGAAGCTGGACCTAGACAGAACAAGCGACCTAGCGGCCGATATAGCTCCGCTGTGTTTCTGTAGAGAATAACTATTTTTGACACATGTTGATGAAGAAGGTGGAAATCTTTGATAGCTCAATGCAGTGGCCAGAAAAAAGTGGCTAAAATAAGCTACAAAAATACGCAATTGAAGATTTCATCATACTTTGAATGTATCACATAGGATCATCCCTAAGAACATGTCAACCAAAGCTATCTGATGAGTAGTTTTTGAGAATACATTTTTTGACCAAAAATGGCAACAATTGCCTCCAAAAGTAAAAATTGCAGATTTCATCATAATTTCAAAAGATCAAATTTAGTTCATCTATAGAAACCTGTATACCAAATTTCAAAGCTGTTAGACAAGTACTTTTTGAGAAACGCATTTTTTTACCAAAAATAGGAAAAATTGCCCCAAAAATTCAAAATTGCAGATTTCATCATTATTTCAATAAATATCATTTAGTTCATCTATGGAAACCTGTATACCAAATTTCAAAGCTATCAGATGAGTACTTTTGAATATACACATTTTTTGACCAAAAATGGCAAAAATTGCCCCAAAAATACAAAATTACAGATTTCATCAGAAATTCAATATATATTACTTAGCTCATCTGTAGAAACCTGTATACTAAATTTCAAAGCTATCAGACCAGTACTTTTTGAGAAACACATGTTTTGACCAAAACTGGCAAAAATTGCCCAAAAATTACAAAATTGCAGATTTCATCATAATTTCAATAATTATCATTTAGTTCATCTGTAGGAACCTGTACACCAAATTTCAAAGCTATCGGATGAGTAGTTTTGGAAAGACACATTTTTTGACCAAAACTGGTAAAAATTGCCCCAAAATTACAAAATTGTAGATTTCATCATAATTTCAATAACTATCATTAGTTAATCTGTAGGAACCTGTATACCAAATTTCAAAGCTATCGAATGAGCAGTTTTGGAAATACACATTTTTTGACCAAAAATGGCAAAAATTGCCCCCAAAATACAAAATTACAGATTTCATCAGAAATTCAATACATATTACTTAGTTCATCGATAGAAACCTGTATACCAAATTTCAAAGCTATCAGACCAGTACTTTTTGAGAAATAAATTTTTTGACCAAAAATGGCAAAAATTGCCTTAAAAATGCAAATTTGCATATTTCTGCACAATTTGAACAAATAGATCATCCCTAGGGACCTATGTACCAGATATCAAAGCTATCTGACTGGCAGTTTTGAAGAAGAAGATTTTTAAAGATTTTTTTACCAGAAATGACAAAAATTGCCTTTAAAATATAAATATGCAAATTTCGCCACGATTTGAACAAATCTGACTGAAGGCACCCTAAGCAAACTGCATATCAAATTTCAAAGCAATCGGACAAGCGGTTTCAGAGAAGAAGATTTTTTTACCAAAAACACCAAAAAATGCCCCAAAAATACAAATACGCAAATTTCACCACGATTTGAACAAACTGAAGTGAGGTCACCTTAAGTGAACTGCAAATAAAATTTCAAAGCAATTGGACTTGCGGTTTCAGAGGAGAAGGCAATTGTTGACGGACGACGACGGACGACGACGACGGACGACGACGGACGACAGACGACGACGGAAAATCAACCTATTTGATAAGCTCCGCGTCGCTGACAGCGGAGCTAAAAAAGCAGTTAAAAGGGTTGTCAGTTATAAGTAGACAATGATAGAATGTGGTATGACTGTTCTTGTTTATTATGAAGTAAATGAATGCCAATTTTCAGAAATTGTAGAGAAATGTCAGTCTTCCTTATATATTCAGTACGCTGAAGTAATTCTATTTGATTGCAAATAATCTGCCTGTAAACAATACTCTTGTTTCCTATCAGGAAGTAAATGATAGAGCACTAACTTGTGTGCTGTTAAATATTCACGGTATAATTTCACAATGTACACTGAGGAAGACAAAGACAAAACTTTACTGCCTTATTTTTTTCTTCTGCAAGTTAACACTGAATATTATCAATGTCAAATCAGTTGTGATCTAAATGCGAAATTAACCACAACAGTGTTTGCTCAAAGTACTATCAGCAATGTTGTAACCAATGCTTGTTGACTATCAATTTGTGATCTTGAACGCGCCTCTACAGGCAGTCTGTACCGTCTATGGGCAACTGTGCCTCAACTGGGCAGTCTGTGCCTCTTATAGGCAAGTGATTGTGTTGTACCCCTTTGGGCAAGTTATTGTTTGCGCCTCCTATGGGCAAATGATTATTGCGCCTCCTATGGGCAAGTTATTATTGCGCCCTTCCTATGGGCAAGTTATTATTGCGCCTCCTGTGGGCAAGTTATTGCTGTGCCTCCTATGGGCGAGTGAATTTCACCACGTATATGGCCTCCTGGTATAATCTGTTAAAGAAACAAAAAATCAAAGTAAGACATCCATTGCATCCTGTTAAATATACATATTTGTACCAGTGAAAAAAATTGGCAAAAAAGATGAATTTGATGTTTTACAACATGTAAAGAACTTATTCCATTTTTTTCATGGAAATTATTGACCAACAAGTTCATCATTGATGACACGACACCATTCCTACAAAGGC
This sequence comes from Ptychodera flava, assembly GCF_041260155.1. NCBI lineage: Eukaryota > Metazoa > Hemichordata > Enteropneusta > Ptychoderidae > Ptychodera > Ptychodera flava. Next base: position 2,467,744 of record NC_091932.1, on the reverse strand, counting down.
AAGTTTGCATGACATTGGTCCAGGTATGTCAGACATATCTTTGTGAATGGCCACAAAATATAACATAATGGCTGCCTGATGGCATTGATAGTATCAAAGAACAAATTGAAATCGGTTTGGGCATGTCTGAAATATCTACCTAGATGCCTGAATGCACACACAATGAAAAGCTGCATGGACTAACAAAGAATGGCAAAAGTGAATGAACTCACACAAAAAAATATGTGGATTTAATTGGAATGTCCTAATGAATGCCCTGTGGTGATGTAATCATCAATAGACCACTTCTGCAAATGAAAAAAAACATAACACCAAGGATTAAAATGACCACTGTCATAAATTTTGTTGACTCCATGAAGTGCCATATAATTTACTAGAACAGTGATACAACATTATCGAAAGCTCTGTTAACATTTCTCACACAACTTCCATGTCCAACAATCTCTTCAAATAGCTATCTTAATGTTTTTGATGTGTGTATGACATGTCATTTTGTTTTAATGAAATATAAGGGCAACACACGGATGTAAATCTCATCAAATTAAGTTTATCTTTTAGGACCCATTTAAACCTCATTAGTTCACTCATAGAGTATACTTTTCATGAATAATAAATGAATTCATGGTTTATCATCACTTTGTCCTGTGACATTTCATCACATTACCATTTTGTCCTCATAATGATTCATTCAACACTCAAAGCTGGATAAGAAAGGGCACTAAAATTAATCTGCATATTACTAAACTTGTGTAATTTTTTACAAGCTGTACTTTAGAAAATTGTCAAAATTTACAGGATGGAAAGTCAGGAAATCTCCACACTACACACACACACTAATTGATCAGTTCCTACCAGCCGACAGGCTTTATTGATCTATCAACAATTACAGTGGTGGCCTACTCACAGGATCTTGCAAGCAATATTTGTCTGGAAGTTATGAATATGATGAATAAATGTCATTTTTTTCATTATACAAGCCTTCCTACAAGCCTCCACCTATGGGGTGGACCATTTGATATCCTGGGGGGGGGGGTCTGGAAGATTTTTGGGGGCATTTTACATTCTTATTCTTTTGATGGTAACGCATTTTCCAAGCAAAGTCTTTGCCACTGAGTACCAACCATCGAAATTCAGTAGCTTGTCCCACATTATAGGAAACTAAAAAGTATGTAAATGATCAGACATATTATTATGACGATATCATGAAAATATTACCTGAAACCCTTTCGGAGCACCACAACAGACCCTATACACAAACAATAATATTAACTATTCATCATTGCTACCAGTGTACCTAGAATATCCATGTCCCCGCGACATCTACGAGAACGAAAACTATTGCCCAATCTAAAATCCCTAACCCTAATCTATGGCTTTGCCACGACAAAATTAGGTGCCACGACAAAATTAGCCTAACCAGCCTATGACTCTCGTCGATTGTCACAAAACAATCTTTACGTGGACTATTTTTATGAAATAGTAATAACATTGACACCAGTCAAGTTGTTATTCTTCGTGCAGGACCTCTCGTGTACGCTAAGGGATACGCTGTCGGGCCGGACCCACGTGGGTTTTGGACACAGTGCAGCGTACACAGAAATCTACCCGACCTAGCTAGCTCTGCGTACCGTGCTGTGTGTTTCAGGTGTTACACGGCCCCCACCACATCTAATGGATGAATTCTACAGAGGAGCCAGCTTAGCTGACATTGGCGCACGCCAAGAAAACATTTAATCACAGAACAGTGAAGCGTAAAGTAATGGATTCTTTCAATCATGGTACAGACTTTTTAAGGTTTGTGACAGAGGGCCTTGTCTGCCTTCTTACAATGAAGCAACTACAGCTGTCATCTCTGAACAGTCGACCCCAAGACTCACTTTATAATGAGCCAACAAACGTGCGCCAGAAAATCTCAAAAGCCGTTGCTCAAAAAATATGGGTCTAAATGAATACAAAGGATTTGGAAGACCTCATTAGACTAGATGAAAGATGTGATGATAGTGGCGGAGGCCGTGTAACGCCCGAAACACACAGCAGGGTACGCAGGGCAAGAGCCGACCGTACAAATCTATGCCATGAAAAAGTCAAGTTCGGAACTACAGCTCCCAGTCGCGATCAAGTCACAGTCGCGCTCCTTCTCAATTCTTTTGATGCATGTACCCACAGGCGTACGGAATGTTTCCTAGATCGTCGTCGGATGGGAAGTGACTGACACTGTACTGTGAGGCCGAAGGCCGAACCTCGGTACTGTATAAGAATACAAGGTATGTCACGGAAAAATCGAGCAGTGGCCCGAAACAAACGAAATAAAGCATCTACCTCAAAAAAATTACATCGACCAGTCGGAAATACCGGTACCTTCAAACTTTCAAATCTTTACTCTGGTTACAGAATTCTTTCAAATCTGCCAGTTATGGGCGATAATTGACTGTCCGGCAAATACTCGCACTTGCATTGCCACTCCGCCATTTTGAATAGCTGTTTTACTCCCGAAAGCCTTTGGGAGTGGACGAGTGACCCTGTGACCCCACAACCGCTAAATTCAACCGTTAACCGTTAGGTAAATTTCATACTGTCAGTGAATACAACTTCAGCAATCAGGCAACAAGGCAATCAACGCAAACCATGGGAAAGTTTATGCTTGTGAATCCCGCCATCTGACATTTGTAAACAAACTCTTCACGGGGTCACTCGTCCACTCGCAAAGGCTTTTGGGAGTAAAACAGCTATTCAAAATGGCGGAGTGGCAATGCAAGTGCGAGTATTCGCCGGACAGTCAATTATCGCCCATAACTGGCAGATTTGAAAGAATTCTGTAACCAGAGTAAAGATTTGAAAGTTTGAAGGTATTTCCGACTGGTCGATGTAATTTTTTTGAGGTAGATGCTTTATTTCGTTTGTTTCGGGCCACCGGTCGATTTTTCCGTGACATACCTTGTATTCTTATACAGTACCGAGGTTCGGCCTTCGGCCTCACAGTACAGTGTCAGTCACTTCCCATCCGACGACGATCTAGGAAACATTCCGTACGCCTGTGCATGTACCGTACTATTCACTTTCTCAACCGTAAACTCAAAGCGTCCAAGTCAAATCGTGGTATCGAACAAAGGTGCATACATCAAATCACGACATAGAATCAACACATCACACACAAATTACTTTGAATTACTTACCGACACCACACCGACAGTCCATCAAAATCACGCTTCAGAATTTGTACAGCAAAAAGCCGGATAAGCGTACTCACAGCACAGAAAGGCTGTGGAGACAAGCGAAGAACTATGTGCTCGTTATGATATGACGGTATAACTTGATTTACGCGACGATGGCGGGGAGACGAAATGTACAAGTGCAGTAAGACTGGCTTTATGCCGCTAGGGTTTGTGGGTAAAATGTATCCAGCTGTAGCCAACCTGGACAAGCACATTTCACAGCGCCCTCAAACAGTCGATTGTTTTCACTTGTCATACGCGGCGTAACAGAAAAATTAAAACTTTCATAACTTCATTAATATCCAAGCCACGCCCACCAAAACCTTTTCAGTTCTAGCCATTTGAATTCTGAAGATGTCTACCAAATTTGACTGAAATACGTTCAGCCGTTTTTGAGAAAATGGACCAACAGACAGACAGACAGACAGACACACAGACAGACAGACAGACAGACATCGCTGCGACATATGCTCACGTGTTCACACGTGAGCAAAAAACGATAATTATCACTTTCTAAATAGCGTTCTAAGTTTAGAAATTAGCTGAAGTTTAGAAAATCGGGCCTTGGGTGAAAAAAATTTGTTCGAGGATATGTCGGATAGAATCAGGAAAATACTGTATCAGTTTTGCCAAGCGGCAAATCCAAAGCTCAAATGTGAAACCCGCGAGAAAAGCACCCCTTATTGAATTGACCATTTCAACGGGCAAGAATTGAATGTCATGAAGTAGAGAAATGTGGCTCTGAGTGAGCGATGACGAAAAATTGTGAATGTTTATTCTTTGACCGTCAAAAACAAAGACTGTCAAATAGCCACCGCTAGTGTTAATGACAAATAAACCAGATGTGTGACGTGAAGACGAATGTAAATAATCAAGCATGACCAAGGTGTGTTAGACACAGACAAGAAGAGGGTCAGATAGTTCCACGACAATCGTGTCCATTGTGGTGCAAATTAATGCTAATAGCCTTGTCAATGCCTCATTAACATTAACTTCAAGCACAAATTGACGCGCGCGATCGTAATTGAACACACCTTGGTCATTAGAACTGTGGTAGTATTGTTCCATTTTTGGTTTAATGGACAAGCTCATTTGAGCTTTGGCTTTTAGAACTTGCTTCTGGGGGAAACTGATAGTATTTTCCTGGTTTTACAAGAAAACTCCTACATACTCACACTTTTTACTTTAATAAAAACACTTTGGAATATACAGATGACAACAGAAACGTTGTATCAGCCTTTTTTCCGACATATTCTTGGAAAAGTTTGCGGGACTTCATCTCACGCACTCCACATTTCACTGTGAGCACGCAGCCTGGAGATGGCAGCCTGGCCGGCAACACTTTTGATAGGGCCAATGCATTTCAGCTTTGGCTTTTAGAACTTGCTTCTGGGGAAAACTGATAGTATTTTCCAGGTTCTACAAGACTGCTCCTACAAGCTCACACTTTTACCCTTGAAACACTAGGGAATATACAGATGACAACAGAAATGGTGTACCAACGTTTTTATCCTCGGAAAATTTTTTCCACTGACTCCGACTTTCTAAACTACAGCTAATTTCTAAACTTAGAACGCTATTTAGAAAGCGATAATTATCGTTTTTATCCGATATATCCTTGCAAAACTTTTTCCACTCCATACCCGACTCTCTAAACTACAGCTATTTTCTAAACTTAGAACGCTATTTAGAAAGCGATAATTATCGTTTTTATCCGATATATCAAGGAAAAATTGTTTTCACTTCAGGGGGGAAACTGATAGTATTTTCCTGGTTTTACAAGAAAACTCCTACAGGCCCCATTTTCTGAATGATTCAATCTCTTACTGTGAGCACGCAGCTGGAAGATGGCGGCCTGGCCGGCAACACATTTGATAAGACCATTAGCATAAATTTGCATTAATCAGCACAAATGGACGCGAACGTTGTGGACAAATCTCAACACACCTTGGCAACCACAGGGGCAACACGTTTAATAAGGCCCTTAGCATTAATTTGCACCATTACTTAATCTGCACAAATGGACGCGATCAAGATAATCTCAACACACCTTGGTCATTTGAAATGTGGCAGTATGGTTACTTTTATGTACATTCGTCTCCACGTCAAATATCTGGTTTATTTTTCATAACACGTAGTCTAGCCGGGTGGTTATTTGACAGACTTGTTTTTGACGGACAAAACAATTATTTACAATTTCTCTTCACAAATTGTGTTTATGCTGACTCACTGTCATATTTCTCTACTTCGTAACATTCAACTTCTTGCCAAACGCAATGGTCAATTTTATAGGAAGTATGCTCTCTCGGGGTCTATTGGCCAAGTCATATTTGAGCTTTGGATTTTAAAACTTACTTCTTGGGGAAACTAATAGTATTTTCCTGGTTCTACAAGACTACTCCTACAAACTCACACATTTTCCCTTGAAACACTGGGAAGACATTACAATAGAAATGCTGTACCATCGTTTTTATCCGACATATCCGGTGAGTTGTTTCTCAACGTAAAGTTCAACTTTCTAAACTACAGCTAATTTCTAAACTTAGAACGCTATTTAGAAAGTGATAATTATCGTTTTTATCCGATATATCCTTGGAAAAAAATTTTCAACCTAAGTCCCGACTTTCTAAACTTTCTAAACTTCAGCTATTTTCTAAACTTAGAACGATATTTAGAAAGTGATAATTATCGTTTTTATCCGATATATCCTTGGGAAACTTTTTTCACTCCAAGCCCGACTTTCTAAACTACAGCTAATTTCTAAACTTAGAACGCTATTTAGAAAGTGATAATTATCGTTTTTATCCGATATATCCTTGGGAAACTTTTTTCACTCCAAGCCCGACTTCCTAAACTACAGCTAATTTCTAAACTTAGAACGCTATTTAGAAAGTGATAATTATCGTTTTTATCCGATATATCCTTGGAAAAAAATTTTCAACCTAAGTCCCGACTTTCTAAACTTCAGCTAAACTTCAGCTATTTTCTAAACTTAGAACGATATTTAGAAAGTGATAATTATCGTTTTTATCCGATATATCCTTGGAAAAAAATTTCAACCTAAGGCCCGACTTTCTAAACTTCAGCTAAACTTCAGCTAAACTTCAGCTAATTTCTAAACTTAGAACGATATTTAGAAAGTGATAATTATCGTTTTTATCTGATATATCTTTGGGTAAAAATTCAACCTAAGGCCCGACTTTCTAAACTACAGCTAATTTCTAAACTTAGAACGCTATTTAGAAAGTGATAATTATCGTTTTTATCCGATATATCCTTGGAAAAAAATTTTCAACTTAAGTCCCGACTTTCTAAACTTTCTAAACTTCAGCTATTTTCTAAACTTAGAAAGCTATTTAGAAAGTGATAATTATCGTTTTTATCCGATATATCTTTGGAAAAAAATTTCAACCTAAGGCCCGACTTTCTAAACTTCAGCTAAACTTCAGCTAATTTCTAAACTTAGAACGATATTTAGAAAGTGATAATTATCGTTTTTATCCGATATATCCTTGGGAAACTTTTTTCACTCCAAGCCCGACTTTCTAAACTACAGCTAATTTCTAAACTTAGAAAGCTATTTAGAAAGTGATAATTATCGTTTTTATCCGATATATCCTTGGAAAAAAATTTCAACCTAAGGCCCGACTTTCTAAACTTCAGCTAAACTTCAGCTAATTTCTAAACTTAGAACGATATTTAGAAAGTGATAATTATCGTTTTTATCCGATATATCCTTGGGAAACTTTTTTCACTCCAAGCCCGACTTTCTTAACTACAGCTAATTTCTAAACTTAGAACGCTATTTAGAAAGTGATAATTATCGTTTTTATCCGATATATCCTTGGGAAACTTTTTTCACTCCAAGCCCGACTTTCTAAACTACAGCTAATTTCTAAACTTAGAACGCTATTTAGAAAGTGATAATTATCGTTTTTATCCGATATATCCTTGGAAAAAATTTTCAACCTAAGTCCCGACTTTCTAAACTTCAGCTAAACTTCAGCTATTTTCTAAACTTAGAACGATATTTAGAAAGTGATAATTATCGTTTTTATCCGATATATCCTTGAAAAAAAATTTCAACCTAAGGCCCGACTTTCTAAACTTCAGCTAAACTTCAGCTAATTTCTAAACTTAGAACGCTATTTAGAAAGTGATAATTATCGTTTTTATCCGATATATCTTTGGGGAAAAAATTCAACCAAAGGCCCGACTTTCTAAACTACAGCTAATTTCTAAACTTAGAACGCTATTTAGAAAGTGATAATTATCGTTTTTATCCGATATATCCTTGGAAAAAATTTTCAACTTAAGTCCCGACTTTCTAAACTTTCTAAACTTCAGCTATTTTCTAAACTTAGAAAGCTATTTAGAAAGTGATAATTATCGTTTTTATCCGATATATCCTTGGAAAAAAATTTCAACCTAAGGCCCGACTTTCTAAACTTCAGCTAAACTTCAGCTAATTTCTAAACTTAGAACGATATTTAGAAAGTGATAATTATCGTTTTTATCCGATATATCCTTGGGAAACTTTTTTCACTCCAAGCCCGACTTTCTAAACTACAGCTAATTTCTAAACTTAGAACGCTATTTAGAAAGTGATAATTATCGTTTTTATCCGATATATCCTTGGGAAACTTTTTTCACTCTAAGCCCGACTTTCTAAACTACAGCTAATTTCTAAACTTAGAACGCCATTTAGAAAGTGATAATTATCGTTTTTATCCGATATATCCTTGGAAAAAAATTTCAACCTAAGGCCCGACTTTCTAAACTTCAGCTAAACTTCAGCTAATTTCTAAACTTAGAACGATATTTAGAAAGTGATAATTATCGTTTTTATCCGATATATCCTTGGGAAACTTTTTTCACTCCAAGCCCGACTTTCTAAACTACAGCTAATTTCTAAACTTAGAACGCTATTTAGAAAGTGATAATTATCGTTTTTATCCGATATATCCTTGGGAAACTTTTTTCACTCCAAGCCCGACTTTCTAAACTACAGCTAATTTCTAAACTTAGAACGCTATTTAGAAAGTGATAATTATCGTTTTTATCCGATATATCCTTGGAAAAAAATTTTCAACCTAAGTCCCGACTTTCTAAACTTTAGCTAAACTTCAGCTATTTTCTAAACTTAGAACGATATTTAGAAAGTGATAATTATCGTTTTTATCCGATATATCCTTGAAAAAAAATTTCAACCTAAGGCCCGACTTTCTAAACTTCAGCTAAACTTCAGCTAATTTCTAAACTTAGAACGATATTTAGAAAGTGATAATTATCGTTTTTATCTGATATATCTTTGGGGAAAAAATTCAACCTAAGTCCCGACTTTCTAAACTTTCTAAACTTCAGCTATTTTCTAAACTTAGAAAGCTATTTAGAAAGTGATAATTATCGTTTTTATCCGATATATCCTCGGAAAAAAATTTCAACCTAAGGCCCGACTTTCTAAACTTCAGCTAAACTTCAGCTAATTTCTAAACTTAGAACGATATTTAGAAAGTGATAATTATCGTTTTTATCCGATATATCCTTGGGAAACTTTTTCCACTCCAAGCCCGACTTTCTAAACTACAGCTAATTTCTAAACTTAGAACGCTATTTAGAAAGTGATAATTATCGTTTTTATCCGATATATCCTTGGGAAACTTTTTTCACTCTAAGCCCGACTTTCTAAACTACAGCTAATTTCTAAACTTAGAACGCTATTTAGAAAGTGATAATTATCGTTTTTATCCGATATATCCTTGGAAAAAAATTTCAACCTAAGGCCCGACTTTCTAAACTTCAGCTAAACTTCAGCTAATTTCTAAACTTAGAACGATATGTAGAAAGTGATAATTATCGTTTTTATCCGATATATCCTTGGAAAAAAATTTCAACCTAAGTCCCGACTTTCTAAACTTTCTAAACTTCAGCTATTTTCTAAACTTAGAACGATATTTAAAAAGTGATAATTATCGTTTTTATCCGATATATCCTTGAAAAAAATTTCAACCTAAGGCCCGACTTTGTAAACTTCAGCTAAACTTCAGCTAATTTCTAAACTTAGAACGATATTTAAAAAGTGATAATTATCGTTTTTATCCGATATATCCTTGGGAAACTTTTTTCACTCCAAGCCCGACTTTCTAAACTACAGCTAATTTCTAAACTTAGAACGCTATTTAGAAAGTGATAATTATCGTTTTTATCCGATATATCCTTGGAAACTTTTTTCACTCCAAGCCCGACTTTCTAAACTACAGCTAATTTCTAAACTTAGAACGCTATTTAGAAAGTGATAATTATCGTTTTTATCCGATATATCCTTGGAAAAAAATTTTCAACCTAAGTCCCGACTTTCTAAACTTCAGCTAAACTTCAGCTATTTTCTAAACTTAGAACGATATTTAGAAAGTGATAATTATCGTTTTTAGCCGATATATCCTTGAAAGAAAATTTCAACCTAAGGCCCGACTTTCTAAACTTCAGCTAAACTTCAGCTAATTTCTAAACTTAAAACGATATTTAAAAGTGATAATTATCGTTTTTATCTGATATATCTTTGGGGAAAAAATTCAACCTAAGGCCCGACTTTCTAAACTACAGCTAATTTCTAAACTTAGAACGCTATTTAGAAAGTGATAATTATCGTTTTTATCCGATATATCCTTGGAAAAAAATTTTCAACTTAAGTCCCGACTTTCTAAACTTTCTAAACTTCAGCTATTTTCTAAACTTAGAAAGCTATTTAGAAAGTGATAATTATCGTTTTTATCCGATATATCCTTGGAAAAAAATTTCAACCTAAGGCCCGACTTTCTAAACTTCAGCTAAACTTCAGCTAATTTCTAAACTTAGAACGATATTTAGAAAGTGATAATTATCGTTTTTATCCGATATATCCTTGGGAAACTTTTTCCACTCTAAGCCCGACTTTCTAAACTACAGCTAATTTCTAAACTTAGAACGCTATTTAGAAAGTGATAATTATCGTTTTTATCCGATATATCCTTGGGAAACTTTTTTCACTCTAAGCCCGACTTTCTAAACTACAGCTAATTTCTAAACTTAGAACGCTATTTAGAAAGTGATAATTATCGTTTTTATCCGATATATCCTTGGAAAAAATTTCAACCTAAGGCCCGACTTTCCTAACTTTCTTAACTTCAGCTATTTTCTTAACTTAGAACGATATTTAGAAAGTGATAATTATTGTTTTTATCCGATATATCCTTGGAAAAAATTTTCAACCTAAGTCCCGACTTTCTAAACTTCAGCTAAACTTCAGCTATTTTCTAAACTGAGAACGATATTTAGAAAGTGATAATTATCGTTTTTATCCGATATATCCTTGGAAAAAAATTTCAACCTAAGGCCCGACTTTCCTAACTTTCTAACTTCAGCTATTTTCTTAACTTAGAACGATATTTAGAAAGTGATAATTATCGTTTTTATCCGATATATCCTTGGGAAACTTTTTTCACTCCAAGCCCGACTTTCTAAACTACAGCTAATTTCTAAACTTAGAACGCTATTTAGAAAGTGATAATTATCGTTTTTATCCGATATATCCTTGGAAAAAAATTTTCAACCTAAGTCCCGACTTTCTTAACTTCAGCTAAACTTCAGCTATTTTCTAAACTTAGAACGATATTTAGAAAGTGATAATTATCGTTTTTATCCGATATATCCTTGGAAAAAAATTTCAACCTAAGGCCCGACTTTCAACCAACCCAAGCGGCCAGCGGGGCCATATTGATCCCAAACTAACTTCTGCTCCTTCTTATGTTTACAGTGACCTTCGCTGTGTACCAATCACAAGCTGTGACTCTGATGCTCTTGATTATTTGCATGCTGTGAGCAAAACCAACCTTTTAAAGTCAGGGCCATATCGACCCAAATGTGATCAAAGGAAAATTGGCGGCATTTGACTCTCAACCTGAGATAGCTATATTCAGCAACCAGTCCCAGGGTAAGTAAGGGTGCCTTAATTTCGGGATGATATAATTAGTATGAGCTGTGGAAACACAGCTATCTGTGGCATGGGTAGCGGGGTTGAACATTTGATGACCCACATAGACACATGCTACCCATTTCCATAGCTAATTAGGGCCGTTGAAAATAAAAGCTGACCCATCATGACAAACATAAATCTTTCATTAAAGGGAAAAATTCAGCGCCGTGGGCGCTCAATAGGCAACGCTGTAGTGACGTTGGTTGTTGGCAAACTCTTGGCGGGATCGTTAAACACTTGCTTAGTCGTTGGCTTATTAGTGAAACATAAACATCTGTTACACCAGGGCCTACCGATTATCACCTTTGCCTGAATATTACGGAAGTGTGCAGGGTTCACACGATTCGAGCCTAGCTTATAACTAGGGTTTGTGGAGTGGCCGAGGGGTTGAGGTCTGGTCGACAGACCTTCCTTGACTTTGATGTCTTTGCTAGGTGACTGGATGCTGTACGTTGTGAGTTTGAATCCCATCGAAAATGTACTGAATTCAAATCACAGTCGTTTGTGGTTCGGAGACGAATTTCCCTCATACAATTTACTCGATAAACAGCAATGATGCATGGCTTTCAATACATCTCTGAATTTCTGCTAACCTTTTTGCATCTAAGTAGATCATATGTGTGCATATTCTGTTGCGATTTCCGACGGGACCCGGTTTGACAGGAAGATGCAAAATGAAAGTCTTGACTTAGTTTAATTTCCTCGGGCACTGTATTGAGTTCAAATCTAGCCCTGAGCGTCTCGCGACGTGTACGGTACAAGGGCGCACACTGGACAGGGTAAGGGGGAAGTCTAGCAAATAAATTATAGCCTCAAAGGATCGCAGCAGATTGTGATTGTGAGCAATCGTAAGCCAGAACCTTCTACTGTTGTAGCTTTATGATTTTTTGTAGGCAGTGATGTAAATAATAGCCGGTCACCGGTAAAAAACGCGGGGTTACACGCAGCTTACAACCGGCTATAAAGACGCATGGGAAAAAGATAACAAGAAGACATGAAAAAAACCTTGTGAACTTGAAAAACAAATCTTCATCCATTCGTATTTATAGTGTAAGTTTAGGTATTTCGAAACAAATCACAGAAAAGGGTGAACAAATTTTGAGTAAAATTGAACTAAAAAATTACGATCCTTACTTTAAGAGCTTGGTATGCAACAGCATGACCCAAAGTATAGTAAGCGCAGGTTGCGTATCCGGTTACCTCGGAAAACATCGACAACCATTCGCAGTATGCAAATGGCATGTGACTGAGACGCAGTGGAAAAGTTTTCCATAGTTCCATAGATGATCATGCATATTTGAATGCCATATACGCTGCTTTTCACGGTATGTAAGCCAGAAAACTTCAACAATAGGAAACAACTAGTAATCTATAGTAAATGGTCAGCCAAGTATTTTGAAATACATTGGTAAAGAAAGTTAATGAGGCTGATGTGTCCCTCAGGAAAGCTGTGCAGGCCCGCGGCTGTCGTCGATGAGTGTGGAAGATCACAGTCCGATCAAACAACGCAATGTTGACATAGCCAGTACACTGGTAACGACGTGATCGACGGTAAAATTTCAAGTCCACTCAGGTCAACTGAATTGAATCAACTGATATAAACAATGACCAAACTAAACTTGTCACAATGCCAAAGGTAATTCCTCAAAATGTGAGAGAAAAGGTTCAGCTTTGATGTCTGAAGGAAGAAATGAAATTTTGATTGCCTTTCAAACGACGTGTCAAGACTCAATGTTCATAGCTTTTACAGGACCGCATACAAAATGGGTCTTTTCAGAACCACCAATCATTGCCGTTTCTTGCATGTTCATTACATGTGTCTTATCATGTATGTTGTACATGTATGTGGCTGTGTATGTGTATGTTTAGGTACATAACGGTGATGTTAGTGATAAGTCAGTACGCCTTGTTAGTTGTGCTCTGCAGGGATCAGGATCGCCTAGGCCGCAATTTGAATTTTAGTAATCATGATTTGCAGCATACATTAACATTTACAACAGAGGTCAAATGGACGTTCTGGAACCACGCTTAGTGAAAATATGCATTCTCTGTATTAAATAACAGTGTTTTTCAACTTTTTTTGACATAAAGGCAGTCGCTATACATTCACAGGTGTCATGTATGAGATTGGACGGAAATTAAAGCCGTTTACACGTCAAATTTCTGGAAATCTCGGAGCAAATCGAGTGCGTCTTACCCATAGCATGACCTTTTCACATTTGCATAGTCTTACCATCATCCCCCTTTTGTAGGGGACTTTGGCGTTTAAGGAGCTGTGCAGTGCAGTGATATGTGTGGTATGTGGTGCAGTCAACCGACATTTTGAACATTTTGACATTTTGAACACTGTACTACTTTCACGATCATTGAGAACAGAATGACCACAAAAGACAAAGACAGGAAAGACATAAATGTGAAAAAAAAAACTTGTATGATTTTTCAACGTGAAACATGTACATGAAACATTTCAGATGTGCGAAATACATTAAAATGTTCGTTGTCTTAAAAAATGAAATGTGTAAAGTGGAGGTTTATTAATTAATATGCACTTCTGGTATTTTCTCATGAGTGTGGGGATCGAAGAGGTGCTTGTTGGTTTGTCAGAAACACCATCATAATGTGAAATTGATTTGGCATAACAACTTTTGTTTTGAGCAGGGAGGGAGGGGTTTCAAGTGAAACGAAGAAATAACGTTTCTTGTGCGTTATTATCGATGACCCCTTAGTATGGCTCCTGGTGGACCGTTTAATGTCGGGGGGGGGGAGCTGAAAGATTGAGGGACACTAGATTCAGTAAGGTTACCTTTGAAAAAAATCAAGCAAAAGTCAAAGATATCAGTAATAATTTGTCTTTCTGAGTATTAGTTTTGAAAGTGGATTTGCTTTTCAAACCTGACAAAAATAAAATATTGTATCTGGTACTATGTCAGCATTTTGGATTTAGAGTTAAATAGCATTATACAGCTTTCTTATTACTTGGTTCAGAGAGAGGATACAAATAATCAGTACGTATTGTAATCTCGCTTAATTTTTTTTTCCACCATGATTTTGTAAATAAAACAAATATACCGGTATATGATCATTTAATTTTACGTGTGACACTCTTATTTCAATCAATCAAAATGGTGGCCAGCTGTACACTTGTCTGTATTTAAATATAATCCCATGAATTTTTCCTCTGCTAGTCATCATCGTATACGTGTGTTTTTCACGCAGCCCCACAACTTTTAGCTGTAGTCTGATTCCCTGACCCATTTCTGCCCCTGGCTGCGCTGCTAATGAAAATAGGTTCAGGTATGGGTTATTGTCAGCATGGCTGTCATTGGTCAATAGTACGAGTGCAATGATTGCGCTGAATTTATTTCCATCATGGAGCTGCCTTTGAATTTAGATTTTGTATGCCCAAGGAGTAATTTTATCCCATAGTTTCCTGCCTTGAGCATCCTATGTTAACATCGAATGAAAGACAAAAAATCATTTATTTTTGAGTCATTGTCGTTATTGCGAAAGGTTAGCTTGGTAACAAGGCCATGTTTGAGAAAGAAAAACATGGATGATGATCTTCATTTCACCGCTAAATACCATTATTATTACCAGAAGAATAGAGTTGGAGACTTAAAAGTGAAGACGTGCAAAGAATTTTAACATTCAGTGCTTAATCATCTAATTCCTGAGCTTGGCACTGTACAGATGTGCTGATCACATGATCTTGTCAGGTGACAATTTTACAATTTAAACTGTAGTTCTTGGTGAAGGGTTTAATTAAAAACGAAGACAATCTTATATTGTTCCTGAAGATATTACTTCATCCAACTTATAAAACATTTGTCAAGCCATGTGATGCATGTTTAAACATACTTGTTGATATGAAAGAACTGTTAAAGATGGAAATTTGATTCTGAGATGAACATTAAAATTCACGAATTTTCCCCTATATAAACATTCCATTTATGGTTGTATATTTCAGAATGTTCAAAGATGTCTGTTGCAAAAAGTGTCTTCAGCAAGATCAACCATCAAGGGGAAGCAATGTGCTGAAATCATGAGTCAGACAGCAACCTACACTGAAAAAGGAAAATATCTCATCCAAGATTATGACAAGAGTTTTACATGGAAAGAACATGAACAAAGTCATAGGAGATAGTGAGGAAAGGACATTTGTCTGCAAAGAATGTGGAAAGGGTTTTGCACAGAACAGAACTCTGAAAAGTCACATCAAGACACATACAAAGGAATATCTATTTGTATGCAAGTTGTGTGGAGAGGGATTTGCATACAATGGAAGTCTCAAAGTTCACATCAGAACACACACAAATGAAAAGCCATTTGTCTGCAAAGTGTGTGGGAAAGATTGTGCATGGAAAGGAACTCTACAAGTTCATATCAGGACACATACTAAGGAAAAGCCCTATGTCTGCAATGTGTGTGGAAAGGGTTTTGCACAGAGAGGACATCTACAAGTTCACCTGAGGTCTCATACAAATGAAAAGCCATATGTCTGCAAAGAATGTGGAAAGGATTTTGCAGAAAAGCAAAGTCTAAAAGTTCACATCAGAATACACACAAATGAAAAGCCATTTGTTTGCAAAGAATGTGGAAAGGATTTTGCACAGAAAGGAACTCTACAAGTTCATATCAGGACACATACTAAGGAAAAGCCATTTGTCTGTAAAGTGTGTGGGAATGGTTTTGCACTGGGAGGACATCTACAAGGTCACATGAGGTCTCATACAAATGAAAAGCCATATGTCTGCAAAGAATGTGGAAAGGGTTTTGCAGAAAAGCGAACTCTAAAAGTTCACATCAGGACACATACAAATGAAAAGCCATTTGTCTGCAGAGAATGTGGAAAGGGTTTTGCAGAAAAGCAAACTCTAACAGTTCACATCAGGACACATACAAATGAAAAGCCATAGGTCTGCAAAGAATGTTGAAAGGGTTTTGCAGAAAAGCGAACTCTAAAAGTTCACATCTGGACACATACAAATGAAAAGTCATATGTCTGCAAAGAATGTGGAAAGGGTTTTGCAGAAAAGCAAACTCTAAAAGTTCACATCAGAACACACACAAATGAAAAGCCATTTGTTTGCAAAGAATGTGGAAAAGATTTTGCACAGAAAGGAACTCTACAAGTTCATATCAGGACACATAATAAGGAAAAGCCCTATGCCTGCAATGTGTGTGGAAAGGGTTTTGCAAAGGGAGGACATCTACAAGTTCACCTGAGGTCTCATACAAATGAAAAGCCATATGTCTGCAAAGAGTGTGGAAAGGGTTTTGCAGAAAAGCGAACTTTAAAAGATCACATCAGGACACATACAAATGAAAAGCCATTTGTCTGCAAAGAATGTGGAAAGGGTTTTGCACGGATTGGATCTCTAAAAAGGCACACTAAGACACATACAAAGGAGTATCCATACATATGCAAAGTATGTGGGAAGAGAATTAAGTATAGTGGAAGTCTTAAAATTCACATGAGGACACATACACATGAAAAATTATTTGTCTGCAAAGAATGTGGGAAGGGTTTTGTCCTGAGTAGCCTTCTGATAAGACACATGACGACACATACAAAGGAAAAGCCATGTGTCTGCGAAGTATGTGGGAAGTGTTTTGCACAGAGTGGACATCTCAACCGTCACATCAGGACACATACAAATGAAAAGCCGTATGTCTGCAAAGTGTGTGGAAAGGGTTTTGCACAGAGTGGAAGTCTAAAAACTCACATCAGGACACATACAAAGGAAAGGCCATTTGTCTGCCATGTGTGTGGGAATGGTTTTACTCGGAGTGAACATCTGAAAGCTCACATCAGGACACATAAAAAGGAATGTCCTTTTGTCTGCAAAGTATGTGGCAAGGGATTTGCATGCTGTGAAAGTCTGAAAGTTCACATAAGGACACATACAAATGAAAAGCCATTTGTATGCAAAATATGTGGAAATGGTTTTGCGCAGAGTGGAAATCTACAAATTGACATGAGAGCTCATTTGAATGAAAAGCCATATGTATGCAA
This sequence comes from Ptychodera flava, assembly GCF_041260155.1. NCBI lineage: Eukaryota > Metazoa > Hemichordata > Enteropneusta > Ptychoderidae > Ptychodera > Ptychodera flava. The sequence continues at coordinate 2,450,505 of NC_091932.1, read as the reverse complement.
ATTGTGTGGCAAGGGATTTGTGTACAGTGGAAGTCTCAAAGTTCACATCAGGACACACGAATGAAAAGCCATTTGAATGCAAAATATGTGGAAAGTGTTTTGCGCAGAGTGGACATCTACAAGTTCACATGAGAACTCATGCAAATGAAAAGCCATTTGTCTGCAAAGTATGTGGGAAGGGTTTTACACAGAGTGGAAATCTTAAATGTCACACGAGGACACTTACAGATGGAAAGCCATACGTCTGCAAAGTGTGTGGAAAGGGTTTTACACAGAGTGGAAATCTGAAATGTCACACGAGGACACTTACAGATGGAAAGCCATACGTCTGCAAAGTGTGTGGAAAGGGTTTTACACAGAGTGGAAATCTTAAATGTCACACGATGACACATACAACAAATGAAAAACCATAAACAAATGAAAAGTCATATGTCTGCAAAGTGTGTGGGAAGGGTTTTGCACAGAGTAGATGTCTCAACTATCACACAAGGACACATGTATACAGATGAAAAGCCATACATCTGCAAAGTGTGTGGGGATGGTTTTGCACAGAGTGGAAGTCTCAACTATCACATGAGGACTACAAAGGAAAAGAATTTAGTCCATAAAGTGTGTGGGAAGGGGTTTGTGCAGAGTGTAACTCTCAAAGAACACATCTGGACACATACAAATGACTAGCCATTTGTCTGCAAAGTTTGTGGAAAGGGTTTTGTACAGCGTAGACATCTAAACGTTTACATCAGGATTCATAAAATGAAAAGCTATCTGTCTGCAGAGTTTGTGGCTTTTTTACATGGTTGAGTATTCACAAAAGTGAACAAATTCTTCTAAAACCGTGTGGTTAGAAATTAATACTCATCAGAAATATCTTTGACACAATGGGAGTCGTATGAAAAGCCATTTTCTACAAAGTCCTGAATAAGAAATCAACAGAGTTTGTATTTTTATTGACACATCAAAATGTTTTAGCCCAATAAGAATAGTGTATATATATAGTAAGTAGCTCCACTGTCAGAATTGTGTAGCTTAGATGATGGTAGGTGTAGTTTTGCTTCCGTTGTCTTTTGTGCTTTACCTATCATCCTCTGTTGACTTTGCTATTTTTCACAGGAACACAGTTCAGAAATCTTTTACATTTTGTGTGCAAGTCGCCCAGGATGACTGTACTCTTGGTTTGTCAACATGCTGAGGATATTTGCCAGTGCTAATGAATATGATTTTGTATACTGCATGCCGTGCACAGAAATTTCTCAAAAACTGCTAAGTAATATTATATTTGGTACGATGGTAAATTAGGCGTTAACATGTCATTCATAGTTTAGTTGATTGTTGGTTTGCATTTTATGTGGATTTTTCTTAATTTTTAATAGCAATGTTATATTTTGTACTTTTGGGAAACATATTTAGATTTTCCATCATAGTGGAACGTTTTTGTGTCGTGATCAGCAAAAACATTTGTTTTCAAGTCTCTACTACTAATGTTCTCACTCATAAATTAGCAAATAATGTAATATTTTGTTATTGTTATATTTGATTTAAAAAAGCTTGTTCTTAATCACCCGTAATTCTTCAAAATTTGTGTTTAATATTGTGTCAGTGAGACGCGAATACATAGTTACAGACAAGCGATAAGCGATCACGAATTACGAATTGAATCATCGATCCTTTTTTGACACCATAATTATGGTCGATATATAGTTCTATGATGCATGACAAATCTTTTTCCAACAAAAAAGAGGTTACAGACAGACATAGATTGTCGAAGTTGCTAAAAGAAACCAGACTGAATTCATGAGAACCAAATCGTCCTTTGAAAAATTTGTAGGGCTGATCGAAGGGAAAGTTCAAAATGTGCGTATCCGAAGTTTTGCAGACCATGTCTAGAAATGTTAATTTATATTTCATTTTTGCAGGACCGAAACTACGACATCATGAAAGTTACTTTATTATTTTCGGCAACCAAATTTTTAAGCCAAGGAATGCACAGTACAATAAATTACACACAATTCTCTTTGATTTTTATCCATGAAGGTTACTTTTCTAAAAACTTTTTTAGTTCTACATGTAAGCACTAATGTTCAGCATCCGAATAATTGTCAAATAATATCTAGTAAAAGTACGTTTAGATATTTCAGTAAAAGTTTCAAAATAACCACTAAACAACCATAAAAGTCACATTCTTTAGGTACTACAAATGCCATGCTTTTTGGGCAGCAAGTTATGACGAACTGGAGGGGTCATTCTCTGAGAAAACTTAGCATGCAAATTTCTTTTGTCACATCCATTGCAAAAAATAAATATCCTTTTGTTTCATTAAACAGGTGTAACTCGTCTCCCTACTTTTCATCACATTATTTTGTGTAGCTGAGGACACAATCAGTGGCAAGGTTTACAAAAACGCTATCTCCTCCCTCAATTATGAATAATTTTCCAAATCATTTAAAATGAGAATTGAGAAGAACAGTGTGCATAAAAGTACGTTTTCAAAATTTTGACAACTAGTCTGTGAATTTTTCTACACATGGGAGATATGGTAGACTTCACTGAGGAATCTCCGAGGATACAAATCATAATGAATTATGGGAAATATACAGTACTGTGGAATGGGTGCGATTGCGAGCGTGCTAACAGCGCAAGAAAGGGCCAGTGTGGACTCAGTTGTGCCGTGCAACAAAATAAATGCGGCCACTGACTTTTTTACAGACAAAACACACAAACAATGTAGCAAATGTCGTAAATTTTTTTTATTTAAAAGGCGTGTTGGCGTTACCAGGACCTGTAACTTTTTTTCTTGAACACGGTGTCGATTTCATCATGGATGTGTTAGACAAATATATCCCTGTGTTGATCAGAAAAAAAAAAACGAAAAAAGTTAAATTTCAATGTTATCAATGATTTTATCCAACTCCGAATCTTTGGGGAAAAAACAACTGATGCTATACACGGATAGGGTCTATGGAAAAAACGCACTAAATTTTTGAAATGAGAAGGGGCAAGAAAATGTCAGCAAGTTAGTAAGCCTGGTAATACTAGGAAGTCTAAAGTCGTATAATTCATGGTGTCAGTGAAGGCGGCATGAAATAGTATAATTATGGATAATAATATATACTATACAAGGCATTACGATGGCAGCAATCTATATTGAGCTGCCTACTGCTGTGTTTGTCAGGTTAATGCCGTCCCAGTTTTGTTAAAGCTACCATCTCGATTGAACAAGGAAGTTTGGGTAGATGCAGACGCAGGAAACGTGATACCTCGCCGTTCAAGCCCTTTCTGTACAGGATTTAGCGTATTTTTGGTTTTATTCTTGATCTAATTTGGATATTTTGTTTGATTTGTGGGATGGATTGAATAGGCGCTGTGCCTTTGATGACGTTAAGTTTGGGTGTTGTGTCTGAAAAAATTGTCAGTGGCTGCATTGATTTTGCTGGGTTGTACAACAGAGTCCAAGTTGACCGTATTTTTTTAGCTGCAGCATGGGTTTGCCGTTGAATACACGCTGTTATGATGGTAACAACTTGAATGCAGACATGTTTGTCACATGAGGTCATCTTGTCATGTGGCATGGTCGAGTGGTAGTTTGGTCTTGATATTTCAACACGTATACTGTTCATGGTTGTCGTTGCTATCTCAGTTACCCGACACAAGGGTCCGGTAATAACGTACATACAGTCGAGTGGTTCACCATCTTTCGGTCATTTTAATCACATGCTTCTACAGGGTTACAATAACATGAAAGATTGGTTATACACAAAGCCGTGGTCAACCTTAGTGAAACTGACTGGGTTTCTCACTGAAGTCATACGTCAAAGTTTCATAGCGTCTACATCCCGGTATATAGTCGAGGAAGAAATGCCCAGAAGTGTGCCTCTCTCCAGAAAGTGTACAATTTAAATCATCTCCAAATCTGCATATGTCATGTCTTTGATATGCATCTACAATCAACTAAAGATGAGTAGGGGAGAAAGGTCACTCCCATCTAAGTACAAAGTCAAACAGGATGGACGGTCTGTCGTCTTTGCAAATGACTTAAGCAGTAGCTAAAACAAAAGATTAATTAACGGAGAATAAACGATTATTTCAAAGGTCCGGAAAATAAACGTTGGATTATTCTCACGATGCATCATGTGTAGGTTACCGTCGGTCAGAGTCATTATCAGTCGTTACAACTAAATTCAAATTCTCAATCCCAGGTTCTCACATTAGCAAATGTGTCAACAGCCCATTTACTGTTTGTCATTCTTTTGTTTTCCATTAAATATTTTATCAAGTAGATAATATTTACACAAGATAAATCTGATAATTTAGTGGGGGCTTAAGTTTCTGCTCAATCATTTGGCGATATTTTTGTGTATCTCGGGGACAAATGTACAAACTGTGAATTTTGTTCACATTCTTTTCTGGTGTACAACGGGTTGGAATTCATTTATGCACTCTGGGAATAAGGAAATAATTCTCGCAGACGTTTTAGCCACATGCTTTCATGTTATTCTTTTCTTCCCCTTTAGGAAAAAGGAATGGTAGCTGAAATTTCACTTCTTTCGCTCTATCTCCATATTTTAGTCAATACTGTATAAACTTATTCTTCGTAAGAGAGATTACAGGTGCTAGGAAAACATGCCCAATCACCGACTGGTCTTGCCAAGCCTAGCATGGCCAAACCCTGGTAGCAAGCAATACAAAAAACAAACTCATTTCCACCCTGTCGCAGAGTTCTACAAAAAAAGAAAACACCGATTCTTATCACGCTGGGCAACATTGGCCGCATATATCTACAGTTGCACTCAGAATTTCAATGGCCTGCTGTTAGACTTGACAGCTCCAATTGCCTAATTAGGGGAGAACCACATAATTTAGGGAACCTAGAGGATTTTTTGGAAAATAAATTTGTTGGCAGTTGAAGAAGGAGAAGGAGAATAAAAGATATCCAACAATGTCTTGCGAAAACAAAATTATCATAGCAGATTGAAGGGAAAATTGTCATACAATATGGGAAATCTGACTCTCTTATTCTCTCTCATTCCGCCAAGGGCGGCACAATAAACATTTCAAAATACATGAGGAGGTCCAATGCCTTTTTGCCAGTATTCATGATATAAACACATGACCAAAGTTGGGTCAAAAATCGTTCCACAAAAGGTTTTGTTGTATGCTACGTCCTGGCAAACACAAGGTTGATGTTGCACTAAACATTGCCATATCAAACTTAATAGAGATGTTTTGGATGGACTTGCTCAGTATAGTGAAAAAATTGAATTGGGAGGATTCATTGCAAAACTTATGTTATTATTTAGATTTTATTTATGGATAGTAAAGTGTGATGCGTTTCTACATTCATCACAGGGGGACATTGGTTTGTTTTCTCTACAAGGTACTCTGCACATTTCCCCCTTTTTGCTATTTGATTTCATTAAAGAAGTAATTATGGCCAATCCTTTGTTTTCCACAATCAACGCCCTCTGATCAATGTTATCTATCCTGTGCTCATTTACTGTTTTTTTTCAGATGAGCAGGTGTTAAAGGTATACTGTCACCTGTTCCAATTTTGCTACAGTTACAGCGCCCTCACATGGGCATTTTGAATACCAATGAATGCCCCATTGACCACATGTGGACATACTTAGATTACAGGTGACTATACCTTTAACCAGTGACGTGTACTTCACTCAAGAACCGCATATTTTATCAACCAGTCATTTATTTCATAACAGTAGACCACAGGCCCATAGAAAAAAAGTATTACAGAGACCTTAACTAACGGAGAGAGAATCCACTCTTCTTTTCATTGCAAAGTAAATGAATGAGGCAAAGTTGGTTAAGTAAGTCACATTAATTGTGCTTATCAGTGAGATAAACCTATCGAGTGACGGATTGATAAAAAACCACTGTAACAATACATTGCAGAGATCTTTATTGAGTGGGCAGACAGAGATAAAATGGAACTCGTCCTCAATACAATAAATGTTGTTTTTCATAAAAAAATAACAAAACATTTGATCAGCTGGAATATTTTTGTGTCGCCCGTTCTGAATTCCCAAGACATGTGACGAATAAAGGAATCTTATCATTGCAGTTCTAAATTTAAATAACTGATTGATTTGTGCCTGAGTGTAGATTTGTATATCTCATCCATCGACCACATTCTCCACACACATCAAAATATTAATATTTTTGGCTTCTTCATCATCGTAAACACCTTTGTAACCGACTTCATTATTGTATGAAACAAGATCATTGATAGATAAAGAAATAGCGTAGGGCTTAGCACACAGCCTTGCAGTATTTTATTCAAAATAATCGGTGATACTTAGTGAAGTGTTGTTAATTTCTGTACAATGATTTAAGAATAGACAAAAAACTACAATTAATCCCATATCTAATCAATTAATCCCACAATAACTTATGTTGCACAGAGTTCAATACCTTTGAAAAGTTTATGAAATACAATAAAATCAGCATTTTCGTAGCGTCAGATATTTTGGCAGGCTGCCATTGCTTGGAGTGTGAAAATATTGTTATTGGTAGTATAGCCGCACCGAAATCCGGCCAGGGTTTCTGAAATAATTTTAGTGGAAAAACAATAGTTTTTAGACGAAAATTCAAATTCTTTGTAAGTATTTTGCCAAGAACAATAGGAAGGGTAAAGCCTTTATAATTATTTACATCACACAGGCTTATAGCCGTGCTCCAACTTGAAGGAAATGTACCATCGGAGGAAAAGTATTCTCGTTCAAAAGACATAAACATCACTTGAACGCGGCCAACTATATTTGACTTATTCAGTGACAATATCATGCTTTCCCATTTGGCATCCAATAGATAGCTTTCTAAATTTAACCCTGTGAAATAACTGCATTAAGGCCGTAAGAAATATTATCGAGACAGTCATCACAATGTAACGTTTTCCAGAGTGTGCTGCCCGATTCGGCGAGAGCCAGACGCTGACACTGCTTGTTGCATTGGATGTCAACTTTCGTCGCAGTCATCAGGAGTAATCCCATTGTTATTTTGAACATCTTGGTCTTCATCGTTGGAACATCCTCGTCTGTTATAGTCTGGTTCCCTGACCCATTTCCCCGGTAGAGGGCGTGGGGAAATATAGGGTCAGGTACCGGCTAATGTAAACATGGACGCTATTGGGTTAAAATAAAACAAGCTGTGATTGGATAAAAGTAACACTTGTAACTTTTTCTCATATTTCTTGGGTTTCGCACTTTCAGGCTCACTTGACACCAACTTCTAGTTTGTACCACAAAGCCGTGAAGGTAGAAAGAAAGACTTTCTACCTCCATGATTTAGCCACTGTGATTTAGCACACCTCTTGATACTTTTAGAACGTCGACATGATGCCTGGCATTTTTCATGAAATTTGGACACCATTCTATCCATCGAAATCAATCGTCGTTCACAGTTCCAACAAAGTTTGCTTTCAGTTAGCCACAGTCGGCGATGACCTCAATGACCCTAGCGCGTTCGATACACGCAACAAGTACTGCTGCGATATCACAGCCAGCCTTCAATCACCTCTATTTCCCCGTACTTCGGGATTAATCCTTTCAGTTTTAATATGTTTCCATCTCGTGTGCCAATGTTTTTGGTTCGGATACCAGTGTTCGAACATAATTCTGATCCAGTCGAATTTTGACCGGCGTTTTCATGGTAGCAGCCATATTTGTTGTAGCATGTTCTGTCAGGTGACTATAAACCTCCGCCATCTTGAACAAAATTCTGTTCAAGATGGCTACCCGGTACCTGACCCTATATTTCCCCACGCCCTCTACCGGGGAAATGGGTCAGGGAACCAGACTACGTCTGTTACAGCCCAAACTTTGGCAAAGAATATCTGACATACCTTTACTGTGAGGAAGTGTCCGGTTATTTGCGTGTGAACGAATACTAGCTTCATTGCATTTTAAAGAGCTGTGTGTCGCGTTTCGACTCTCGTTGAATCAAGCAAAAATGCACGGTGCGCCGTTGCCCTAAGGGACGGACCATTAGATCTTGGGAGGGGGGTGGTCAAAAACAGAAAAAAAAAATTTTCAGAGCAGAAAGTTTGGGGAAAAAAATCTTCAAAATAGTTTGCAAAATAAAAAAAAAATAAATAAGAAGACAAAGGCGTAAAAAAAAAAATCTGCAAAAGTCTTTAAAATTTTGAATTTTTTTTAGATTTTACCGACAGTAAGCAACTTTCTGTATTTTTAATACATCCTCCCGGCACATTTTTAATTTTAATTTATACATTAAGAGTGACTGTATCCCTTATACTGGAAGTTGTGATTATCTTATCTTTTCAGGACTTTTGTATTCTGATCACTTGAAAATTATGAAATTATAGAGCCTGTTTTCTACTTGTTTCCTGCGTACAAACCAAGCAGGTACACTAGGTAAAACATTGAAACTATGGTATGGTTGTCAAGACAGAAAGTTGTATTTGCCTTTTAAGATCAAGGTAAACAGATGCAGGCCACATCAGTTTCATTTTTTTCACAGCATTTTATTACAATGATGAATGCAAGAATGGGTGAACAAGTAGAAACACGTCAATAATGATAAAACAACATATCAAGTCATTATGTATTATTTTGCTTTTAAAAAGGCATTTTCAATTTTTTTTCTCAAAAAACAGCCTCAAATAACAACAGCAACACATGTTTTAACATTCAACAATACACTACGTAGAATGCCATCTATCCAACAAATCCCAACACAAAAACACATAAAAGGGTTGAACTTTGAAAGTTTCTCGATAGCAAATACTGAATAAATCTGCATGATTAATCGTTTTTGTGTAGCAAATTTCAAAGAAATTGGACAAGCCCTTTCAGAGAATACAGATTTTTTTACCATGAATGGCATAAATTGCCCAAAAGACAAATATTGAAATTTCAACACATCTATACACATCCAATCAATTTGGACATGCTGCTACAGAGAAATAGATGTTTTGATCAAAAAAGGGCAACAATTGCTCTAAAAACACAAATATGCAAATTTCACTATATTATTTAGCTTATTTTAGCTTCTCAGCTTGTCAAAATCAATTGTAAATCATGAGATATGCATGATGTTTGGTGGGGTGAATGTAGGCATTTCACCACGCAGTAGAAAGGGAAGCCAGGAAACCAAAATAGTCAATTTTCAAAACTATACGAAGCTACTGAGGAGCAAGAAGACCATGTTTCAGAGGAAGATGTGTAATCCGAAAAAAATGCTCCCAAAGTGCCACCAAATAACACCATTTTTATCTCTATTTTTCAAAAGCTCCAACAGCAGGAGGGGGGACACCCCCCTCCTGACCTCCCCCGCAAAAATACTCCCCAAGTGCCACCAAATAACATCATTTTAATCTCTATTTTCAAAAGCTCAACGGCAGGAGGGGGACACCCCCTCCTGACCACCCCCCGCAAAAATATTCCCCAAGTGCCACCAAATAACACCATTTTAATCTCTATTTTTCAAAAGCTCCAACAGCAGCAGGGGGACACCCCTCTCCTGACCTCTTCCCAGTGACCGCTTGCGTGGCCGCTTGTGGTGCTTGGCACCACATGTTTGCCCTCTTTATCGTCAGACAGCGACGAACGAAAAAAAAATTATAAATCTGAAAATTTACTCTGAAAAAAAAAATTTGCACAGCTAATATCAATTGGAAAAAAAAAATTAGAAATTTACAATAGTAAAAAAAAAATTTTCACAATTTCATTGTGACCACCCCCCTCCCAAGGTCTAATGGTCCATCCCTAATGCAATGATTTGTGTAGATCAAACCAAATGTGCTGCTTCAGAGGTGTTTTTCATCATTGATCCCAACTTATTTTCACCAAGAGGTGAGTTACAAACCTATACTTTTATCTGTCTGTCGAAATTAGGACTTTGATCTTTCGGATAAATAGGTACATTCAAATGTATCGATTTGGCAATTTTCGAAAATGCTGGTTTTAATAGGGGCCCGTATTACCACTGCTAAAATAGTATTTTAGCAATCGATGAAATAAGCTCTCGTCCAATCGGAATGGCGCATGGTAGTATAATATAATTGATACTTTCGGATGAGACACCATATCGGCCACATCATGCCTTCAGATAGTTACTAGTAGTACACAAAAATAATGACCCTCTTCAAAAGGCATGCGCGAAAATTCGTGGCCCTTAAAAATGCTCTCATTACAATAGCAAGCCACCCATAAATACTGGCCTCCCTCCTTGTAATTTCTGTCCAGTCCTTAGTCGGAACGTTCGATTTTTGAAAAGTTATGTATCTTATAGTCCGTCGGTCATACGCTGATACGGTTGTCGAAATTTATTTTATGTTGAGACTTCCAGGCATTAAAGAAATGTTGATTTTCTGGCACCTCTTGCCCTTACTGGAAAGATTTCATTTTATACGGGGGTGATGGAATTTAAGCTACAAATGAAATGCCAAAGGCGGCCCCCTCCAAATTAAATTCCTAAAATTTGATCCATCCAAAATTCATCAGTTGTAAAATGTGACACCCCAAAAATCATACGATTTGATTCATTAACCATCTGTGCCCTAATGCGGTCCTGGGTAAAAAATGGTGACCCTTCAAAGTTTTTGCAAGAAAAAGTGACCCTCCCCAATTATTTTATTTACAAAACAACAGTGACACTCTCCCTGATGTCATGGTCCGTATCAATAATATCTTAATTGACATATAATTTCTCAGTTGACCTTTGACTTTTCAAAGGATCCTTTTTGAACTTTACAAATAATAACTTTGATGAAATTCCAATATCTTATTTGTTGTTTACACCTGCTTTGTCAATCATGTTATTCTCATCACAGACATTTATATTGATTGTCAAACATTTATAAAAGCACAGATTTATCTAGTTTTGTGTTGTAAAAAACCATTCATAGTTTCCTCAAAGACTTCCATGTATAACGAATCAACATTTCGGTGAAATTCCAAAATCAAATCTGTTGCACTCTCATGCACTTGTAACTACGCTAGTCTTATTAAGTACATTAATTTCAATTACCAAATGTTCATAAATACACCTCAGATTTAGTTTTATATTGGGAAAATAGTAATACTGTTCATAGTTTCTTCATAGACTACATTATGTATAGTGGGTAAACATTTCAGTGAAATCCCAACATCAAGAATCTTTTTAAATGTATATTTTAAATTACAAAGTCCAAACATCTTTGCAACCACTTCATATAACAGCATATTTTCAAAAAAATTGAGCTATTTTTCTCACTATTCAAAGTGTTATAAAAGTCATATAGACAACATAGCATGACACTTATTTCTCTTTTCAACTTGAAAAAATATTTTTTGTGAACAAAAGACTTTGTGCTCTTTTTACGGGACAAAGCCCTATGGGTTTGTCCCCTATTGTATTTACTCAGGATCACTTCTTCTTCTTCTTCTTCTTCTTCGTATTCCTCTTCTTCTCCCGTAAATTCTTTGCAAAGCTAGATCTCCAAAACCATTGCGTACAGCCTTTTCAAATTTGCAGGGCATATTAAGCATACTGAGTACTGGTGCATCTGACCCTTCATATTTTGATTGGTCACATGATCTGACTGTTATTAATAATTAAAAATTTTAATTACATCTAATTTGCATAAAAATTGAAATATCGAAAATCTGAATAGAAACTTTTTAGGTCATACTACCTAGATGCTACATACCAAATTTCAAGAATTTTAACCTCAAATATACATATCTGTCCATAACTCAGTAACCACAAGGGCTACACCCTTCATATTTGGTATGATGGGAGACCTTCTCGTACCATATGTCGTACCTCATTTAATATGCACATATCTAATTTAGGCAAGCCAACAGAGCTAGAGGTCTGATTTTTGGTATATAGGGACAACTATGGGATACAATTTTTTTAACAAAATATCACATGACCTCGATGACCTTTGACCTCATATATACATATTTGTCTATAACTCAATAACCACAAGTGCTACACTCTTCATATTTGGTACGATGGGAGACCTTATGGTACCATATGCCGTACCTCATTTAATATGCACATATCTAATTTTGGGCAAGCCAACAGAGCTGGAGGTCTGATTTTTGGTATAAAGGGATAACTATGGGATACAATTTTTTGGACAAAATGTCACGTGACCTCGATGACTTTTGACCTCAAAGATACATATCTGTCCATAACTCAGTAACCACAAGGGCTACACCCTTCATATTTGGTATGATGGGAGACCTTATGACACCAGATCCTGAACCATATTAATTATGCACAAATCTAATTCTGGGCAAGCCAATAGAGCTGGAGGTCTGATTTTTGGTATGTATCTATAACTATTGAACAAAATTTTTTTTAACAAAATGTCACGTGACCTCGATGACCTTTGACGTCAAATATACATATTTGTTCATAACTCAGTCCCGACAAGTGCTACAGCCTTCATATTTTGTATGATTGGACACATGATGACGACAATCCTCTGCCTGATGGGAGACCTTATGACGCAGCATCCTGTACCTCATTAATTATGCACATATCTAATTCTTAGCAAGCCAATTGAGTTAAAGGTCTGATTTTTGGTATATAGGGATTGAATACAATTTTTTTTCAAATAATGTTATGTGACCTTGATGACCTTTGACCTCAAATAGACAATTTTGTCCATAAGGGAGTAACCAAGAGTGATATAACCTTCATATTTGGTAAGATTTTAGACCTTATGATGCCACATGCTGTACCTCATGTATTATGCACATATCTCATTTTGAGCTACCCAATAAACCTAGTGTTCTGGTGTTTTGTTGACAGATGTAATATTAGGAATGAAAGATTTGTTGCAAAAAAGACGTGTAACTTAAATGACCTTTGCCCTCTTTGATGACATTTGCCTTCTTTTACCCACTTAAGATTGCTTTGTCCCCGGCATTGCTGCTTGCAGCTATATTTTTACTTAGGATCACACAACTACTGTAAGCTAAATCAAAACTGGGAGCAACATTTACCTGTACCGTACTATGGTCTTCGAGTATCATTTTCTTTTAGTACGTCCATTATATAATGAATTACGAGAAAGATATTTGCAAAGTGCATTTATTCGAGAACCAAACTTTTGTAAATTTCAGACACTAATGAATATTTCAGCTATAGAAGTAACACATAAGGTTTGTCATTTTGTATTTCAAGCTTTCAAAATTAGAACGGAAACTAGCTCTAAATTGTAATTTTTGAAGGCAGTTGTTGCCAGAATAGAACTTTTTTGTAGTAATTTACTTAAAACGTCAGATAGCTACTTCTGTACATTTTTTTTCATGTAATATACCAGCCTTTGCATTTGGGCTTGAGGCCTTTTAACGCAAATAAAAGAGCACATTTGTGCACTGTTACTTATACTCTGGTCTTCAGACCTGGCATGTCACATGTGCCTGCTTGCATGCATGGTGTAACTTTGTCTGAATAGGAGTGACGTCATCTTATACGCATGTGTAGATGTCATTTTGACGCCGTTGTTGGCAGCCTTCGTTATTGGCAGATTACTGGTCTTCAAAAACGGCCTGTATTTTGTACTTATCTGGGTTGCATTTCAACAGACTCTTCATACCTGACTGAGGTAGATGTGAGAAGGATTCTCGCGTTTACTTCCTCTCGCTTCTACATTCATGCCCTGCTTCATTGTGTGTAACTAGAAGTATCATGAACAGAAGCAACATTTCTCTGTATCAAAACAAAAACGTTGACCCGTTTTTCTTTAGCCCTGCGTACAGGTTTGTGTTCCCGGCGTTATACGGCCTCCACCACATATAGTTTTTCTTAAACATATTAGAAAGTTTCAGCATGTTTGTACTGTAATTAGACAACATGGTATCGATTTCAAAGACACGAGTGCCTCCATTTCAATTAAAATGAAAAAGTCGTTCCAAAATCTTCGATACTTCTAGTCAAAATTGGAAACCCGGAAAAATAGAATTAAGAATCCCTAACTCACTAAGCAAGTAAAAAACCGTCAAATTACGGTCGAAAAGGGTTCAACCGCGATTGAATAGATTGATCGATACAGTCACAACTTGTCAACACCACTTATACGTGTGTATTATTGGAAACTGAAATCTATTGAATTCATTTTAGAACGATAGCATCGTATGTTACACTATGCTGCGTGTTTACAAGGCTAATACTTCCCATTTCAATACACATTCTTGAGAAGAAGAAAGTGTAACGTAATAAAATATTGAAATATCATCAAAAGTTACCACAATTGCCCTTCAACATTAACACATACAACGATTGGCGTTCCTTCCTGACAGTCATCATTTTCATTCCATGTTCAGTTTTAACCATTTGCTGTTTGCAATAACAGTTAAAGCTGGCGGATTTCTCAGATGCAACTGATTAAAATGATTTTCACGGATCTCTCTCAGAGGTTCCTCTGGAATTCCTCGATGTTAAGGCATTCGGTCAACAAGTTATGCATAATATTTAGATGGCCAATGATTTGCGCCGGAGTGATTGTGATTGTGTGACATCGAAAAAAGATTGCGGGTTCGAGAGATCGAGGGGGAGGGGGGTGGAGGTCTGTCGATAATTGACCATTTGATATCGAAGTTTCTGTTGTTGTCTTTGAGTTTCCGTATGAATTTAGAGAGTTGTCTGCTATTTCTGTGCTCAGGTGTTTTGAATGTGTACTCGTGGTGATTCTGATTGTTGTGGGCTTTGATTATGCTACCTCGAAAACAACAACAGAAACTAAAAAATCAAATGGTCAATTATCGACAGAGCTCCCCCCCCCCCGTATTCTAATATAAACCAAACGCTGTAACCTTTGCATAACAGAAAAACTCCATATTATCGAATTCAGACAGCAAATCAACCCTTAACAAGCGAGCAGAATTCCTCTCAAAATGAAGACACAGCAGCAAATTCTTCCTCATCAATAACTGACCTGCCATCGGCCACAACCGCTTATTTGCATATACATAGTGATACCCACCTGCTACAGTCCTATTCCTGCCGAACCCTCTCTTCTGATGATTGCTTAGCGCATGAAACGGCCTGTAAAGTGACAACTACAAGTTCCTCGATTCTCAGTATTACCACCCTGCAGAAATGCATTGAGCACTGTACTTTGCCTGCATTGACAAGAAAATCATTGCGTGTGTATAAATGCCATATATATATATATATATATATATATATATATATATATATATATATATATATATATATATATATATATATATATATATATAAATGCCACATTTCATTAATCTTTAAGGACCTAGACTGAAACTGATAAATGGACAGCCGGCCCCAAAACATAGTCAGCTGTTTATTGGGCACTCGTAGCAGGCTGCCCGCTCAGAGTCATTGAATTTCACAGACCTTAAGTACGGCAGATTGTCAATTATTTTCCGGGTATAGATTTCAGGCCGTTCAAATCCACATTCTTTGGTACGGAAAGTGACGACCCTTTTCCGGGCACACCTGTGGTCTGCTGCCCTGACAGCTATTCCTATCTACGCGCTTTTTTACGGCGAATTTTCAACATCTTCCCCGACATACCTTTCCTCAGCAGCCCATTGAATGCAATTCCAATCGTCGCACTTTAAGTACGGGAAATTTGTCGCCCCTTTAATCAGCGCATGCACCTGCCAAATCGCCGCCATCCAACATTAAATACCTGTACTTGTGGTACTGAAGATTGTCAGTCTCGTACTGCTCCTGAGTGGTCAAACCAAGGCTTGACAGTACGGATGTAGGCCTATGTTGTCGAGTATCGGGAATCAGGCGACGAATGTGCTGGGTAAAGATTTTGCAATAGTGACTACTAAAATTTCCGAGGACTAGAAAGTCGAGCGCCGGGAATCGGCGACAGGTGTATCCGATAAAGAATTGTCCATTTCCGCACATAAAGAGCGTTAAAATAAGGTTGTCAGGCAGCGGGAGCAGGGTAACAGAAGTGTCCAGTAAAAGACTTACAATCTTCGGTACCACAAGTACGGGGTTTTTGAATGTTGGATGGGGGCGATTGGACGACAGGTGCGCTGAATAAAGGGGCGATAATTATCCGTACTTAACGTGCGACGATTGGAATTGCATTACCGGCTGCAGGGGACGGATAAGCCGAGAAACATGTTGAAAATTCGCCATAAAAAAGCGCGTAGATAGGAATAGCTGTCAACGGGCAGTAGACCACAGGTGTGCCCAGAAAAGGGTCTTCATTTTCGTATCTTCTTTGGTATGGATTTGAATTGCCCGAATGTTTTACCCGGAAGATAATAGGACTGTAGCAGGTGGGTATCACTTTCATAAATTTCTATCGGCACGACCGTCAACTGCCTCAGGAAAAATATCAAAATAACCGTAGAACCGTGCCACACATTCCTGCCATTTAATGTTTGCTGACTCATTGAAAGGTAACTTTCGTTTAAAAAAGAAAATCAATCTGAATTGATGTTTGGCAGTTATAGATATTCCCATCAGCGGCAAATGTAGACGCAGAATAAAATTTGTACATATTTGTCTTAATTTAGTTTTCTGAAGGGAGATTGGTAGTACTTAAGCGGCATACTTGTCGGCTTTTCCCGTTTATGACTATTGAGGTTCCCCTACTTTAGGTACGGAAGATAGTCAGCTGTTTATCGGGCACTCGTCGCAGGCTGCCCGCTAAGAGTCATTGAATTTCACGGACCTTAAGTACGGCAGATTGTGAATTATTTTGCCGGGTGAAGATTTCGGGCCGTTCCAATCCATATTCTTTGGTACGGAACAGGACGACACTTTCATAAGTTTCTATCGGCACGGCCGTCAACTGCCTCAGGGAAAATATTAAAATCCCCGTAGAGCCGTACCACTCCCACACATTAATAGGCATTTCCGCCATTTATTTTTTGCTGACTCATTAAAAGGTAAATTTCGTCTAAAAAAGAAAATCAATCTAAATTCATGTTTGGCAGTTATAGATATTTCCATCTGTGGCAAATGTAGACGCGCAAAATAATATATATATATATATATATATATATATATATATATATATATATATATATATATATATATATAAATGCCACATTTCATTAATCTTTAAGGACCTGGACTGAAACTGATAAATGGAAAGCTGGCCCCAACACATGACTGTCACGGTGATTTAAGGTACACGTTGGAGCTAATTTGAGTTGTTATTGGGGGCATTTCAGCTGTGTGATTTGAATGACTCGTGGTTTGGATGTTAAAGCTATAATTCTGACATTTCAGCCTCAATAAAAAATAAAAGTGGATATTATTCAGCCGCTTTTCAAAAAGAGCATTGTTTTGAAACTTTGCAAACGTTATACAGTATGAGAAGAAATCGACTGTTTCCGTCACAGAAGTAAAGAGGTCAGTCAAAATTGGATTTTTTACCATAATGTAGAAAAGGTGCAAATTGTCTTGCAAAAGGTTATATAGGCGAGTTATGAGAATTTCTTTTAAAAAGGTTTGGAATTTGATGGTCTTTATTCGCTGTCACTTTGTAAGCTACCATGTAGACATTAATACCAACAGAGGGGTAGGTCTAATCGAAGAAACGGTTGACAATACACAGATTTGTCACTCGATGTAGTTATTTGTAATCATTAGACGTGTACGGGATCATTTTATGACACATAAAAGGAATATTATTAACCACTAAAAGAAATATTAACAGTGTGGCTCTGTTGCATCGAAACCTTCTTTTTCGATGACAACGCAATGATGAGTTTTTAAGTACGATCATTTCTTTATTTCTGATACAAGTCACTATATTTGACCGACTAATGGGGCATATCACCCGCACCTGTAGCAGTTTGCCCCAATTTTGGGAAATATTAATGGGAACTCTGTCAAGATCAATCCTACTTCACGTTTTACGTCCGTTTCAATTTTTATCTGCAGCATGTGTTATCTACTTGTCAAAAGAGAGGTTTAGCTAATTACGTGAAAATTCCATCAGTGCGCGTAGAGTGACAACCGCACGTCGAGAATGCCAAACGACATTTCCATACGTAGTCATAATTACGTGTATTGTTTAATAGATTTTCTCGGCGTTTCCGTGAATTCAGACAGGTAGCCTCGTAAAGTACTATTGTAAATTATCAAACATCTTTGATATCATTCATTTCCTGGAATTCGCACCAGTACAAGTAGTATTTTGCAGTGATTTTGCGGCATGAACGAAATGCTGAAGTTTCATTCCAGTCTGATGCCTCGACAAAATTTCTTTAAATCTCATCAATAACTGTATCAAAGAAAATCAGCCGATTTACTCGATGGTAGAGAGAGGTATAAGTGAAGTCGTCATGTACAGAAATTACTCTATCTTACACTAATTTCGCATTTTATGAGGAAATGCTGCAAAGTCATCGGGAATGCACAATCAACTAACTTCGCATGTTAGCACGGATACGCATACGCCACTGCGCGCCGTCAAACCTGTTGCGTAATTTCATGTAACTAAACCTCTCCTACCCGTAGAAAGTACAACTTGTCGTAGTAAATACAATAATATTCCTATACTCTGCTGTATATTTCGAGGATTTATTTTCCTATTGCTCATATCAATTCAATTCGGTTCGTAAGTTGTAACCACCTAAAACGGCTTTAACCGTTCAGGAAATTAATTTGAACATGACATTCGGATAAATGAAGGTCAAAGTTGCCAATATTTCGTATCATGCTACTAGGTGAGATTTCGTACAAGTCATGTTGTATTTTACGTGACTGCGATGATTTCGAGTAATCACAATAATAAACCTATCATGGCATATGCGAGTCTCCTGTAAAATAACATTTACCGGATTTTGATATGGAAATTACCTTCCGGCTCCTCTCTCGGTGTTGAATGGGGAACTACAAAACTATTGAAGAAGAGCAGATGAATTTAAGATTACTTTTACCCACTTTGACTTCATAAACATTGGAACTATTCCGTCTCATATGGGCATACCGCCAAGTCAGTTGAAGGTTACAGATGGCAGAGCACATAGGCACACAACTCATCTTTCTGTCAATCAATCAATCGATCGATCAGTCAAACAAACATTCATAATACGTCAAAATCAAGAAGCAGTCTTATTCTTATATGCGTTTTTAAGTCAGTGTATATTGTAAGCTGTGGCGAACGAATTTCTTCAATGTAAGCTTCGAGTTGATCACAATGAATGTTTGTTAATCGTCACATGGTAGGGAATTCAAAATCATGGAGCAGCAGATGAACAACTTCTTCCTCGATATGTTTTCAGTCTCTACTGAGATACACACGACCAATTTTTTCGGAGCACAATACACGATCAGGTCAGTAGGGGACTTGAGATTGTCATTGAGAGATAATCATATCTGTGTTGAATTGGTGGCCAGTGAAAGTGCTGGAGGACTTGGTTTCTATGGTCTGATTTTTTGGAAAGTGCCGTATTTTGAGCAGGATGTATGTAAAAACTAGTCTTGAAGTGGAAAGTGCATACAATAATGAATTACATTAGTCTACTTAACAAGACACCATTGCTTTCACCATCTTCTGACAGGTTTCATCGTTCAGATATTTCCTGATGCATCAAAGTTAGTGAAGATGATTATAAATTTACTAACAGGTAGATTTAATGTGCTGATGAAACATGTGACCGTTGTACAATATAAATCCGATGACATGGGTTGATTCAACAGGTGTAACTGTATTTGGCGTCATTGCACTGTAGTTAGTTGTGATATCGCAGCGGTGCCGTATCTCATCAATTGCTCCTTCTGGTGATGTGGCGATTACCCTTGACCCGAGCGCGATCAATAAGCCACAGCACTGCTGCGATATCACAGTTACTTTGTAGCTTGTTGAGTGTTATCCATTGAGATCTAGCAGAAATACAGGTTATGATTGAACTGACTGCAGATGATGAATCTCCGCGGGAAAAAGACAGGTACAGCCAATTGTCGTGTGCATATTGACGAAAGGGTATGTTGGTGAATACGTTTGAACAAGCGGAGGAGTTGCATAAGATTGTCAGAGGACAACTACTGACACAGTGAAGGAGAAAAAGAAATCATTCTCTACGAAACCAGTGCTGAGATAAAACCCTGACACCCAAGGCTGGTAGTATAAATCTTTACTGGCCGATCACCCATATTTCTTCTGAAAAGAATTTCTACGACTCACTCTCGCCAGCGTTCGCGATGACCAGATTACTCGGAATCTAACTCACATTGCTTTGTCTCGTTTATTGTCAGGTGAACGACCAGTTTGAAATTCACAGACTTTCTTAACGGTAAAATTAATATTTGCCATTCGATATTATTCACACGAAGTTGCATGCGTTTTCGGAAAGAAAAACATTAATACGTTCTTTCGATGATGATAATTTGCTACAGGCCGTGACATGTCACAAATCACGAAGTTAACCTGTTTCCTACACTAATGCTGCAATATTACCACCCTCCAGTGCTATTCCTGTTTTAAGTGTCTGACATTGAACACGGTAGGAATAAAACAGAATGACGGAAGAGATCATATCCGATACCTGACACTCACTATAGGGAAAAAGTGCGTGACTAGAGCGAGAAATTGACGCCTTCTCGCAATCGGTGAGAATCTGTTCTTATTCTCACCGCTGTCGGTGAGAAAATTTTAATCTCTACTGGAGATTGGTGAGAAATACACTCCTTGGCGAGAATCAAGTGTGAGAACAAATTCTCACCGGTGAGAATGGAAATTCACACTAAGTACAACGAGAATTGAAATTCACTGGCGAGAGTCATCAAGACTTGCTGTTCATTGGCGAGAATCATAAAGACTCCGAACGGCGAGTCTTGATGATTCTCGCCAGTGAATTTCAATTCTCGCTGTACTTAGTGAGAATTTCCATTCTCACGGGTGAGACTTTGTTCTCACACTTGATTCTCGCCAAGGAGTGCATTTCTCACCAATCTCCAGTGGAGATTAAAATTTTCTCACCGACAGCGGTGAGAATAAGAACAGATTCTCACCGATTGCGAGAAGGCGTCAGTTTCTCGTTCTAGTCACGCGCTTTTTCCCTATAGTGACTGACGTCAACATTGAACGGTGACCGCCAACAGGCAATAAATATCTGCAAAATAAAGCATGGAAAGGGCTGGGCTTGAGAGAGAGAGAGAGAGAGAGAGAGAGAGAGAGAGATCTTCTTTTGCCAAGCACTATGATCAGATTTGCTGTTTGCACCATCTATGGTCACTGGTATCTATCAAGGAGGGAGGATTTAACCTCTGAAGTGCGAAATATGTTATTCATAGCTGTGATCGTTGTTTTAATGGGGAGGTGTGGTCGTCTATTGCGTTAAAAGCAGTCGATAAATCTACAAGGGTGATTATTACGTATAATTTCTGTAATCAAGAGACTGGCAGATATCATCGTGAACTTTGAGTAGAGTGATCTCAGTACTATAAAACTTTCAGATTGCAGAGGTTCCTACTGCGAGCTAAGTGAGGAGCGACAACTTTTCTCGTGATTTTAGAAAAAAATTTCAAATTTGATACAGGGCGATACTTTCGATTGTTACTGTAAAGAGAACCATTCTTAGGTAGTGGGGAAACGATAGGTGACTGTAATAATGGAAGGGAGACTTCTCCGACTGTAGTGAGAAATTAACAGTTACAGTGGTATCGGTAGAGTACCATGCAGTTATGTACTGCATGTATGTGTCCAGAATTTCTTCATCTCGGGACCTATCTAGACATTTATTTTCTTGCACTCGACAAACATGGGGGTGCAAGCTAGATTACTGTAGTTTCTGGTAGCCAGTTACTCTTATTGCCGTAGTTACGCTAAATTAACACTTCTTGTGTTGTTGATCACACCTCCTCCGCCCTTTTGTTCTCAAGTTTACATATGTTTTCACACTGAATAATTTTCTGGGTATTTTGATTCGGTCACAGTCCTACGACAAGGTCTTTGCTTACACTCCAGTATCTGATGGAGTAATTGCCTTGCCGTGGCAGGCGCGTAGTCCACAAAGTCTGTCGGGTGGCCTGTCCCGGTCTTGAACTGACTCACAGTCGATAAATCTACAAGGGTGATTATTACGTATAATTTCTGTAATCAAGAGACTGGCAGATATCATCGTGAACTTTGAGTAGAGTGATCTCAGTACTATAAAACTTTCAGATTGCAGAGGTTCCTACTGCGAGCTAAGTGAGGAGCGACAACTTTTCTCGTGATTTTGTGGATTTTTGAAAACATATCCCTGCAATGTTTACCATGGACGATAGGCTACTGTCTTGCAGGATCTACTCAGAGAGTTTTAAAGGCGCCCGAGGTTTTTACGAAAGCAATACGACATTAAATCATGGAGGTACAAGCTTTTTCATTGTACCTCCACATTACGATTGAGAGAAACTGCTCTAAACGTGATTGGGATGAAAGTTAATTTGAACTGCAATAATTTCCGCATAATTAGTTCTACTATGCAATTGAAAAAAAGAACGATGGAATCAAAAGTGAGCATTAAGTTGTAAAAATTGATGACATTGTGAATGACCTAGGGTGGAGGTGGGCAAAGCAAGTGGTGCAGTGGTAAAGCTCAAGACTCTCAATGTGCAGTGGTAGAGTTCAAGTCAATTGAAGTGAGTCAGTTCAAGACCGGGACAGGCCACCCGACAGACTTTGTGGACTACGCGCCTGCCACGGCAAGGCAATTACTCCAGCTTATAGTTATTCATTTTTACTAAATAATGGAGATGGCGATTTTATTTCCGTAGTAGGTATAGTGTACATTTTTTCCTTTTTAAAATTACTTCATTAAAGTTGCTGCTTTTGTTTATTGAAGGTGAGAAGACTGTATATGTTGCTGTACTTTCATGACTTGACTGGTCATTTCTTTAAATGACCTAATTCAGTTAACGTTGATCAAGATGAAATCTGAGAGCGCGAGAGGGGGATGTCCCCCCTCGCAAGGCGAAAAATGAAATTTTAGGGCGGAAATGGTGTTCTCTGGTGGCAACTGAGGTGACATTTGACTAATTCATTGAATATTTAGCCAAGACTGAAACAGTACTTTTGTAGTGTGTTTTAGACGTGGCTCATATTCAATTCAATCAGAAAAGAGTTAACTTGGGGACCACGTCAAAAGATGGATGTCGGATAAAAAACTTAAATCTTTACGTTTTTTTCCCACTCCTTAAAACTTAATTGATGAATATTTATCAGATGTTCCCATTATTTATCTTTACTGTGATAATTCCAATCATGATTAAAACACAATCAGGATGGAAAATTGAAAATAATGACATTATTCTAATGATAAACACATCAACTTTTGTTAAAAAAACTTATCGGTAAGATAATTCACTGTAATGTAAACACATGCACCGATATTAAAATGTCTATTTCAGACAACTAGAAGAAAAAGCAGTTTTCCACTTGCAATTACGGCAATGTAAGGAGCAAAAACATGTAATTACATCATCATTTTTTAAGAATTCTCAATCAATTCAAACTAGAATATCGTTTTTGTTGAATGAAAAACTTTTTCAAGAATTTCGATTTTTATTCTACGTCGATCTTTTTACGTGGTCTTTTAGTAACATACTCTATCGATGTACCTTATTATCTAAAAATGACACCCAATAAAATGAAATATCTTGACATATCCTTAAATTTTAACAGTGCGTATACACGCATACACGTAGGCCCTATAGCATATCAGTATGTAGACGAGGCTGTCAGAGAGAACAGAATAAAACGGTCGGAAACACAGCTGCCTGTGACTCTGTAATTAACGATCGGCTAGTACGTAAAAATAATCAATGAAACTAAAATAACCATTGAAATAAACAGTTGGTTCTAGAAAAAATCAGTCCTAGCTAATTTTTTTTAAATCTAGAAAATGCGTCGGTATTGCTCTGAGAATAACTTGATTTGTTGAGAAGATTATCATACTCGTAGTGACGTTGGCAGCCAGCGGCGGTGGAAAACTAGCTTGCCACTCTCGTGAACTTCGAATCTTCGATCAAAATTACATCTCTTCGGTGCTTTTCTCTCACAAATTCAGTGAAATTGAAGTTTTTCATACATAAACTAAAAGTATTGTTGGCGTCAAGTATACCTTTTGAACGGGCTTTCTTTGGGGGAAAATATTACATCGGCAAGGTGCCAGTGGCCGACGCCGCATTTCTTTTTGACCTTTTTGACGCTAATAATTAAGGTTAATAAAGATGACCTAAGATGACCTTCATACCGATCAAACCAATCACGCTGCTCGTAACAAAGGCGCATCTATCAGCCAATCACACTATTTAACAAGTGAAAGATCGGGCTCAAAAAGCCACAAATGGCTATTTAGAATATTGTTTATGTTAGTGCAGTTCCAAGTGGGGAAAGCGGTCGCAAAACTGGTAATCGTACGTGTGCCGTCTAACACTTAGTAACAGCTGGCAGTGCGATCCCAAAATTAATAGGTCTATAAAAATAATCTAATTATTTTAAAAGTAGCCGGGAAAAAATGCAAAACAGGCGGGTTATTTACCCAGCACCCGGCTTCTAAGGACAACACATGCGAGGTGTTTTAAGGGCAGTGTTGTCCTTAGAAGCCGGGTGCCGGGTAAATAACCAGGCTATTTTGCATTTTTTCCCGGCTACTTTTAACGTCATTAGATTATTTTATAGACCTGTAATTTCGGGATTGCACTGCCAACTGTTAGACGGCACACGTACGATTAACAGTTTCGCGACCTCTTTCCCCGCATGGAACTGCACAAACATGAAACAGTTTCTAAATACCCGTTTGTGGCTTTTTGAGCCCGATCTTTTATTTGTTAAATAGTGTGATTGGCTGATGGACGCGCCTATGGTGCTGTCTTTGTTACGAGCAGTGTAATTGGTTTGATTTGTATGAAGGTCATCTTAGGTCATGATTTTTAACTGTGGCGTCGGCCGCTGGCACCTTGCCAATGGAATATTTTACCCGAAGAAAGCCCGTTCGAAAGTTATACTTGATTCCAAAAAGATATTTAGTTTACGTATGAAAAACTTCAATTTCGCTGAATTTGTGAGAGAAAAAGCGCCGAAAAGATGTGATTTTGATCGACGATTCGAAGTTCATGAGACTGCAGCTAGTTTTCCGCCGCCGCGCTGGCTGCCAACGTCACGGTCACTACGAGTATATGATCTTCTCAACAAATCAAGTTATTCTCAGAGCAATACCGACGCATTTTCTAGATTAAAAAAAATGAGCTAGAACTGATTTTTAGTCCTTTGTGCCCTGTGGGCACAAAGTACTAATGTGATGACGCGGCCTCTGTTGTTGCATACAGTGGGCCGTATGCTGTGGACGCAGGTATCTCAGAAACGCTTCAGTAACTTTTTCTGAAATTTGGTCTGGTGGTCACTTGGGCATGTATCTCAAACGGTCTTTTTTCTTTTTTTGATTATATCATTTTAAAGTCACTTTTTTAGCTTTTTTCTGAAAACCACTATTTTCAATTTTTCCTCAAAACCACTGATTTGAAGACAGCAGCATACAGAAGGAGACAAGTTGGGAGAATATCTTCTAGAGCATGGATGACAAAATCCACCTCTGGATCCTTGCAGTATTTGAAGATTTGAAGTATCGGTTCTCGGATCAGTCTCCAACCAAGGTAGAATGTACAGAGTATCAGTTTGGTCTGCCATGGCTTGGGTTTCAGAGGAAGTTCTCTTTGAAATACCTTCTTGTAAAGTGGTGCATAGATTGCCCAACACATCATCACATGATCTTCATCAATATTGAGGTTGACATGAAGTGGTCCTTGTCTTGGAATGATGTTTGCATTAATCTTACTCTGAGCTTGTAACTTCTTGCTGAAAACCATCCTGGCCAGTCTGCTGTCATCACCACAGTGTACTTGGTAGAATATACTTTGAAAGCAGGAATTTTGTCTGAGATGTGTTGATAACAGGTGTGATAGTTCTCTAGACTGTGGAGTGGAATCTCGAGGAGGTCTACAAGATGTGAGTGTTTAAGTGTGTGCATCATCCTGAACTGGTATTCTTTGTATATCTTGAAGTGTTCTAACATTTCATCAAACTTGTCTGGTGTGATGTTTGTATATTCTGCAGGTAGAGAATTCATGATTGTTTGGGTTTGTTTCATTGTTTCATGTATTGTGTTTCTTACAATTTCTGGATCTACACCACCAGTGACACTATTAATTACATTGTGCATGTTGTTGTTGATTGGTATGGCAGGGCAACCAGGAATGGATATTAAGATTGTAGCAAAATGGAGAGCAGAGGATGTTGTCGTATCAGTGGGAATTTTGTGTACATGTATGTGATGGTAGTCATCAATATTTAGTGTTATTAATAGTTTCTTCTGTAAGGAAAAAAAGAAAAAAAATATATGTTAATTGATGGGTTTTGAATTCAGAGTTTATATCAGTTTCTTCTGAAAGGAAAAAAAAGAAGACAAATATATATGTTAATTGATGGGTTTTGAATTTCCTAGAGCTAGGCACAGATGAAACACGTATAGCCAAGTAGATATTAATTACTCATTTTGATAATGTCTAACTTTCACTTTGAATCTAAGGGAAAAAAAACTTCACATAAAGTAATCATGTTTTTTGCAGATCTAAAGAAAGATTGACATCATTTCACCATTTTGAAACCTAGAATGTTTTATTGAAACAAACCATTTCACTTACATTATATGCATCTAATACACGTCTGTTTGTCATTTCAGTATTTTTGGTGGCAAGATACTCCTCATACCGCTTGATGGTATTCTGGCTTGTAGAGTAACCCATTACCCGACCCAAAACTAAACCCTCCCATGACAAACCATGCTGTCAGAGATAAACCCCACAATCCTTTTCCAGTATGGAACACTTCTGTGACCTGAAAAAAAGCAGGTGAGTTGTCAAAAAGCCAATATATTTTTAAATGTAGTATTAAAGTGGTACTCCCACTTTGCAATATTCTTAAACACATTATTTTAATGCCAAGTTTTATGTTTTTTATGATCACTTCAGGGATATATTTCAAATATGGGGCCGTTAAAAAGTTTAACATAAATTTTTTTATTTAAAAATGATAAGCTAATAAATACATCACATTGAAATCCAAACTGAAGTGTAAATGATTGATTTTTGTGATAATTACCATATTGACTAGTCTCTATAATGTACATTTTAAATTTATCTTACAATATCTGATCTATATTTTAATGTTGAATCATAAAAGTTACCTGAAATAAGAAATAATGTGTAATAAAGCTACAGTTCTCTTCCTCTGCAAATGGTACCTTTCAAGTGACAGTCTGTTGTCTTGTCTACAGATGGAATCCAGGATGGCTTGGTACAGTCCAGGGCTGTGTCTGTCACTGAAAGCCTCCATGTCGTCGCTGTTGTACAGTCTTCTGTCTGGATTGGTTTGGTAATACCTGTGGAGGGCTTCTTGAAAAGACCGGACGGAATCCTCGAAGTTGAAACCTAGTAAAGAAATGTCCATATTTTAAGAGACAAAATGTTGAATAGGTTGTTTCTCATAATTAGATTATTTGTATGGTCATACTAACGATCACGATTCTCAAATCACACCTTATGCATTGAGATAATAAACACTTTGATAATATATATTCTAATAACTGAAGTATAGTGTTGTTTCTGAAAATCAATTCATCAATGAGGTTCTAAACAACAAACTAAAAATATCCAAAGTGATATCAAAAAGTTACAGCATAGTTTCATCAGTGTAATTGTCAATAAAATACTATTGCTGGAAACCAGTGACTGTGTTATGTGCCCTTTTATAAAAAACATACAGCAAAGGGATAGGTGTAATTTTATATACTTTTTTCTGGTTTAAACTTTACTTGTTCAACTCCATGAAGCATTGTGAATAATACACTATGTATGTTAGTAAAGTGCATTATTATTGTTGACATTTGAACTTTAGTCCAGTTCATTTGTCAGCACTATTAATATTCATGATACATAAACAGACTGTATCAATTAGCTGAGCCCTGAAACTTGAAATTTATATTTGCCTTGGGAAGGTTATCAAGTAAGTACTGGTAAAAGTAATACAGGGAAAAAATATTTCCAGTATTTTACAAATCTTTCAAATTTGATAATTTCTGTCTTCTAATATACTAATAAATGTAGTAATAATCAAAGAATTCACCTGTTGATAAGTTTTTCACATCTGTCATCAGTTTGTTCCAGATGTCACATTTTACGTGAAACTGTCCATTAGAATATTTAATTGTACCATAAGATGTTTCGATACATGTGAAGTCCTCTTCAGCATTCTGCAGGAACGACATAATAACAGTAGAACACACATGTAACACATGTATAGTTGAATTTCAATTATTTTAAAGGCTTTGTATAAGAGTAGAAAAGCTAAAAACTAAAGCTTATCTTCCAGGTAATAAAATAAAGATATAACTGAGGTCACTGGGACAAAGTCACATATTAAAATATATTTTGGATATATTAAAGGGGAAGGCTACCCAGCGATATGGTGATCATCAATAAAAAAACTGAAAAACTGGTGTGAAATCCATCTTTTTTATTCAGTTTCTCTTACTGATAGCGCGATGGCGCCCTTTTAAAAAACCATTAATTATAGGTGGAAGTGAGGTAAGAGCCTGGCACTGCAGTGACACTTGTAGGGCTTCCCCATAGTCTACAGCTCAGTGGAGAAGCCCTACAAGTGTCAGTGCAGTGCTAAGCTCTTGCATCACTTCCAACCCAGTCCTATAACCAATGGTTTTCAAATTGGTGCCATCATGCTATCAGTAAGTAAAAGTTAATAACAAAGGCTGATTTCACACCAGTTTTTCATAGATTATTTATTGATGAAAGAGATTGCTGGGTAACCTTCCCCTTAACTTCTGTTGTTCTATTGTTCTGTTCATTGAAACTGTTCCATTCTCTAGTTGTCACAGTTCAACTCCCACCCTATTCATGGATATAATGCACTCCAATCAATTAAACTACGGTATAAACCATATTTCAGGGAGCAGAATTTTTTTTCTCTTTTTATCAAAAGAAACCTAATGACCCAAATATGTAGTTTTTTTCCCATTTAAGGTTCCAAGACAAGAAATCAACCTCTTTAATCTAACATTTCTCAGGTGGTTAATAAGCTCAGAACCCCCGTAAATTATACATTTTCTGAAAGCCTAGATATAGGGAAAGATTTTGGTAATCATAGTGTCACCATTGTTTACATAACTATCACGTGACAGGATATTTGCATAACCTTTCAAAAATTTGTTTTCCCTATGTTTTGTCTCAGTACTTCAAAATATCTGATTCAAACTTGCTGGAATGCAACAATGTTCTTCAAAAGTGTGTCTCAGATTTTTTATATCTTGCTTAGTTTTTATTTGAGCACAATTATAAAGAAATCAACCAGGATAAATTCACCGCTCTGGAAGTTTTTCTGGCATAAAAATTGTTTAAGAAGGTTTAGAAAAATTCTGAGACACTTTTTTGAAGATCCTTAGGACAGCTTGCTCTCACACACATTTCAGCCACATATCTCTAAGCATTGAAACAAAACACAGGGAAAACCGATTTTTGAAAGGTTATGCAAATTACCTGTCACATGATAGTTATGTAAGCAATGGTGACACTATGGAAACCAAAATGTTCCCCTATATCTAGGCTCTCTGAAAACATATAATTTATGTGGGTTCTGAGCTTATTAACTACTAGAAAACTGTTGGCTTAAAAAGGTCAATTTCTTGTCTTGGAACCTTTAGTTGAAACCCCATTGATAAAACATTTTAAATCACAATTTTCCCATAGAATTACAATTTTTTTAAAGTAAGTATAAAATCCCCAGAAGATGTATTCATAGTTATTGCACACAGTAAATATCTATATAACATTCTCAGATTTCCATTTTTTTTTGCACAATATCACTATAAACACATGGAATATGTCTCTTTTCATAGGATATACATTGAGTATTGCTGGGAAAAGAACTGCTATTGTCATTTTCATGAAAATTTGCACATAGCTCAGTCAAAAGAAATAAATCATAGTGATCAAATAGCATTGTATGGTCACCGTGCTCAATTTTTTGATAAAAGCATTGAATGATTTTGTCTATAGAAAAAGCATTGGTGAAAAAATGTTGACTCAGCCTTTTTATCATAACTGATGTATTTCACAAACGAGCAGATCCCATATTTAATTTCACATCTTATACTTATAAAATTGAGAATTTAGAGAATTGACAATACTTTCAATTTTACTGTTCATATATCCTTAAACTTGAATGTGGACTGGATGTCTGTCACTCAAGGGCATTCTCCATGCACCCCTCTCCTCCAACATATAGAACAGCCTATTGTGACACAAATTCTGTATCATTTTGATACTTACATTATGAAGAGACTCCATTTCTTCAAAAGTCGAGTCAGGCAAAGAATGTTGAAATGGAGCTTGAATTCCTCCCTGTTACAAGTGAGATAAAATGAAATTACAAAAAAAACATGTCATCAATATTTTAAAAGTATGACTGGTTTAATATTTCTCTTTGAACAACTGAAATAAATATTAACTCTGCTGTGGATGTTTTAGATACTGAAAAAGTAAAATGTCAAAAATATGCTGTTTTTTTGAAACTATCATTTAGTCCCATACTATTGAATTCCTTACCTGGTGTTCAACTCTTTGCAACAACTCAGACAGATCATGCTACCGATAGAATTCAAACCCTGCTGCCTTAACTCAACCAAAACCTTAAGAGGACAGGACCTTAAGGTGGTTGAGTGACCAGATGTTGATGGATATATGCAGATCTTGCTTCTCCGGCATTTGTCATAGTGAGTTCTGCATAACAGTTGGCCCTCTTTCACTGCAGCAAATAAGGCATGTCTGCCAAAGACCCGACGATGCTCCCCACTACACAAATCTTTGTATTGAGACCGTGTAAGTGGTGATAAAGCGCATATCTTTTCCATTGTCAGATTTGGCGATGCACTGACTATGGCTCCTTCTTGGTAAATGATTTCAAAATTTGATGTCGTGATTAATCTTGTTGCTAGTGATGCCGTCATGCTTAGTTTAGATTTCGCGCCCTAACCTTTCTATTTGATTTCGTGTGTAATGTTGTTGCTAGTGACGCCGTCATACTTAATTTAGATTTCGCGCCGTGAACTTGCTATTGTTATGTAAATTATTTTCGCAAACGTGCTGCTTTCCCGGGAGGACTTATTTACACATCAAACCCAGTCTCTCGGCATAGTGCGATACCAAATCTCCCTTTTTGTACTCCACGATGTTGTGAGGTGTCAGTAAAAGGCGTATGGTACTTTTTAAAATGATTTTCTAGGACTTTGGGTTGGCATTGTATATCAGATTTCAGTTGCATTATCGGGGACAATGACCTTTAGCGGTGACCCCAAAAGGTCATCTTACTACTCGGCACAACAACGGAGTGGTATCGCTGCCGTTCGGGACGTTTATTGATATTTACACAGCCAAAACCGTCTGAACAGCCTATTACTCAACAACTGCATTTATTTTACAGCGGATTCTACGATAAATCTGTATTTCGTGGGGGCTACTAGATCAATACGCAAAACAGTCGTACTAAACTGTCGTTAAGGGACGCACCATCGACTTTAGGAGCATAGAAACATACTCGGGCATGCGAAGTTTTTTTCGGGCAAGAAAATGTCATTGTGTCAATTAATTATCTACAATTTGGAAAAATTTTAGGACCGGAACTTTTAATTTGAAACCGGAGGGTCCATAAAACTTTGGGTGTGTCGCCCAAAAAATTGAGGCTGCAAAACGGAGGGACGAATGTACACAACTGTCTTTTCCGCAAAATGAATCCACACATTTATTAAAAATGTACTAAATATTTCTTTGTATGTGTATATTAAATGTTGAGTAGTTTTTACCCTGGAAAGTTTAGTGGTTTAGGAGTCCGTAAGCCTCCGTTTTTGCTAGTGCGTACAGAAATCAACGTTGCGGCCACCCCTCTTGTGTATAATCGACGAACCATTATCAAAGAATGCGCACAACTATGCGCACTCGTTTGTACAGCGTCTGTGTGAGAGGTCAGAAATCAATAGTCTGCGCCCCCAATCTGCGCTAGCGCATGTCAATCTGCGCTATTGATCTGCGCTCCCATTCTGCGCTATCAATCTGCGCTCTCCAACTCTCAGGGTACAGATCATGTAGTGATTAGAATTCAAAGAATATCCAAGGTAAAAGGGACAACATATTACATTATTGTTTTGAAAACTTGTATTTTTGTCCATTACTTTTTCCCGAACGACTGTGCTCAAACTGTCTAAAGTTAACTGAGTGGTATATGGCTTGTTGCGTTGTATGTGTCCGCACAGTAGGTCAACCTAATGTCCCCAAATAAAAATACATGGGTGAATGCAAGTGTTTTCACTGGGTAACTAATTTTTCTCACTAAGATCTGCGTTACCTCAGTCAGAAAAGATCGGACTGAACAGTTTCCGAGTTTGCCGAATCGGCACAACATCTTGCTGAGACACGCGAAGACCGAATTTGACTGTCGTGTCTGTTTTCAAAAATATCTGCGCACAGACGTACGCATGAACTGTGTTCAGAAAGGTAGAACACTGCGGGACTAAACTGTGGTCACTGAAAAGCTAGAATTGTCATTTTGGAACAAAAAACAAAATTAAATGTCATCGTTGACGTGTCATTATGTTGAAAATCGAGTTCCAAAAATGACTGTAATAAGTCACCAAAGTATCGGGAAAGTCAACTGCACAACCTAACTGATCGGGTATTTCCTCATGAAGGAGCGACTTTGCACAATTTTTAAATATTGGTTATTTACTGTCCAGTATCGAAGTTTGACGTCCCATATATTTCTGTTATAGATAGATATATATTTCTGTTATAGATAACAGACTTGGAATATATGTTGAGTCCCATATCAATACTAGACGTCACCACAACGACGTACCTTGTATCTGGGCACGCTGGGTCTGCGTGATCGTCGATTATCCGATTTTTATCGGCGATGTTGGGACTCTAATACCGAGACTACACTTGCCAAATCGCTGGTAATTCTATTCGATAAATATCTGAGATTTCACCCATTTCTTTTACAAAATCCTTAACAAAGACTACCAGCTGTTTTCTTGTATGTACGTTTCACTTCGCAAACGGGCTCAATTTGAAAATTAAAAGCTAAACACCAAGGATGTAAAACACTTTAGTGGGCACTCTCGCCGTACTACCAGCGGTAGCGAAGACAAATTACAAGGCGTCCTTGTATGATTGCCTCGTTACGTCGTGTGCACGCACTGTTGACAGTACAGTGGTCATGACTTTCTCTACCGCGAGTTCCACATATTGTCCATTTATATGTAATATTTCACGCAGGAACCTGTCTGAAGGGGCTTCGCTACACTTCAGCGTGATTTTTCAAGTCATAACTTAGTCAAAGGGGGTCTTTTTATACCTCCATGTTTTAAAATAAATCAAGTTTGCCTTCAAGTTGCTCTCTATTTTCGAATTGAACTTGCCCTGTCGCACAACCGTTTTCCTTGATATAAGGTTGTAGCTAGTATTGGTAAAAAGACGTCGAGTGCAACCGCCCAAAACGCAGAGTCATGTTTTGGCTAGAGTTGGATATTTCGTCTTCACATCTGTGGAAAAGTTTGCAGTATTCTCGAACGAATCTATTTAGTTTTCACCACTCAAATTAATTGTTTTATTGGCTTAGCTACTGTAATAGTGATAGTTGGGTTGAAAATGAGCTGATAGAGATGCTCAGCCTGTGAAATTACGGGGACATGCTCATGAGGTATTGTGACTAGAGAAAGATTTACGGACTGACCATTGTTTACAAGAGCGGAACTTCAATCGCAATTTTTGTGCTTGTTAGTTCAATCGTTCCGTATGAATATTATATGGTTTCAACAATCGAAAGAGAAGGAGCACATACATTTATGAGAGAGTGTGTGTCTATGGAATTATAGTACGTAATTTATTATCTTTGCAGACGTGACACCACCTTGCCTTGATTATATCGGGACAGGTTGAGCGTGACAAGGTTGACGCGGTGACAAGGGAGTACATTGTCGTTTCTGACCTCCTTGCATGATATAAACATAAAGCTAGAACGGATGTCATAATTTGTTGATCAATGCCATCTACGATCATACATGAAAACAAGGGAGCAGCATTGAAAGTGCCACAAAAGTTATGCAGTTTTAGTCGTGGGTCGTCCTTGTGGACAATTGAAAAAATTATTTACAGCTCGAACCAACCACTGAAGTTGAAATGACTGGTACAAATCAGAGTGTTCCAAGTTCACGGGCATTCACTTCTTGCATGATAGGACTACAAGTAAATCGCCTTCCTGTTATCACGTGCAAATCTTGAAAAATCGCAAACATCTCGAGAAAATATATCTATCATTGTTTTTACTTGTCTTCTGCGATGTGTTATGGCATCAACTTACCTAATCGTCACCGTCATAGTGTCAGTTTCTTCAACATCACATCTTTCAGATCAGTGATGTCATCTTTATTTGAGAAATTAATTAAATCCTCAATCGGAGTCAAACTCACAACGTCAGCACTCGGTCAGAGAAACAATATTTATAGTGACAGCCCAGGCATTGCATTGTGTTATGTGAAACAGAAAGACATGATTTACATTTCCCTTTACGATTTTCGCGATTTTGTGCACAATTACTGTGAATTATTTTGGCAAGTTAACTCCCAACCTACCTTCCTGATCAGTACATAAACAGATAGCCATTGTCTCACGTCATCTACAGGTCACGACCGCACACGCGTGTATTCAGCTAGCTTGACGTCACTGGACGTAACTTGTCAATCATCATCACGGACATTGCGAACTGGCCGCGCTAACGTCAGAATTGTCGGGCTCAAACGTTTCTCTGAACATGAACAAAAATGCTCAATATCGACAGAAAAATCGTAAAAAAAGTTTTTAAATAGTGACGGTAACCCAGACCAAAAGTTTGTATCCACTTGCGCTTCCGTAGGCCATCCTACAAACTGCTTCAATCAATGTCGCAAGGTTGCTGCAGTGCTGGTAGCAAGCCCTGCCACTCCCTCTGCTGTGCGTTGTTGGGCTGTCGATTAAGTCGTTGACTTGTAGCAAGGTCTACCATAATTGTAAGCATACTTGACTTTGCGCTTACTACATGTACTTGATCATTTCTCAAGCTTTTCATATGAGAAAGAAAATTCATCGAATGTCTTCTTCATAGCCCTAGGATCCATGAGATTATAACTTTATGTCGCGCTTGATTCGGAATTGCATTCGATCGTACATAAACATTACTCAATAACCAGTCTTCCTGACACTCGGTATGGTGTACAAGTGTCGGTATGCTGTACAAAAGTACAAATCTATTTCAACACTAGACCATGCCATGTCTTATCATCTAGCGGGCAGCTATATCGCGGCAGTGTCATAAATGCCACCATAATGACTGAAATCAAAACATTCATGGATCGATAGCGCAGAATAGGAGCGCAGATTGATAGCGCAGAATGGGAGCGCAGATTGATAGCGCAGATTGAAATGCGCTAGCGCAGATTGGGGGCGCAGACTGTCGATTTCTGACCTCTCACATACCTGCAGGTATGCGCCATGTCTTATCATCTAGCGGGCAGCTATATCGCGGCAGTGTCATAAATGCCACCATAATGACTGAAATCAAAACATTCATGGATCGATAGCGCAGAATAGGAGCGCAGATTGATAGCGCAGAATGGGAGCGCAGATTGATAGCGCAGATTGAAATGCGCTAGCGCAGATTGGGGGCGCAGACTGTCGATTCTGACCTCTCACATACCTGCATAGATCATGAGGTCAAGATGAATTTTCTCAAACAACAAACGCAATGGCGGCATCTGAAGGACGAGTGCGAGCGATCGGAAGTGCCAAAAAGAAATCTAACGATATTCAGCAGTACTTTACGAAAAAACAAAAATTAGACAAAGGTAAACGTAAGTGAATCATGCGTTCTTAAAATGTAACTAGCGAATTTTTGTATTTGCTGATTGTACCGGGTATAATGTCGAGCCGATGCCATCAACATCGTGATCGTGCCGGACGATGCACGAACGATCGATCAACGAATTTTGTTCACTCCGACGGCGTCGTTTTAAGGCTGTCGTAAAACAAATTTTCATAAACTTGTCATGTGCTCGGCATTCTGTTTTATTTCCTGTACTTTATCGCCAGTAAAATACAATTTTATGGTGCTGGCAACAACAAAATAAACGGTAGCTAGCCCTGCGTACGATGCTGTGTGTTCCGCTACAGTTAATCGCCCCGCTCACCACAGCCCTGTAAAGACCCGTACGTAGGGTCGGTGACTTCAAAATCCATTTTGGGACTTGACGTAAAAAGCCAAATTACTGCCGAAATTCAGCGTTCTTGGGCCCAAGTCGTATCCCTGCCTACCTCAGCTACTCGATCGCTTCCAAAAATGCCAGTCTTTTATTCACTTCTCGTAAATAACCGTTGATGTCGGCAACTCTCTCGCTAGCCCTGCGTACGATGCTGTGTGTTAGCTGTAGCATCCATCGACGGTTATGATTACTGATAAAGGTACACAAAAAATGAGAAATGAGATGCTAAAAACCTTACTTTTCATACAATTTAACAACATCTTTGGTTACTATTGTAAAGAAAATCAGGTGCTCAAGTGTCACCAAATAAGCACAATCACACATAGTCACACAAAAAATCGCCAGCGTTTAGGAGGGGGGATACCCCCCTCCCAAACCCTCCCCCCGCTCGGTCGCTCCGCTCCCTCGCTCCTCATCAGCCGCCTGTTATTTTATTTCTGCCGCCTGAAATAAAACTTAGAGATAACCCTGGCCATAGAAAAATACTGTAAAGATGCAACTTTTAATCAGTAGATCTCAGAAACTTACCTCCTAATTATGTCAGATTATCAAGTCAATTTTACAGAGTGTCTTCCATACATCACCATCTGAACAAGCTGTGTGGTGTCTTTAAATGTAAAATAGGTATGGTCAAGTTAGGTAAATATGTTTGTTCACCATGTCAGCTGAATTAAACAATTAATGATCCACATCCATAAGTTCACTTGGATTTACAAAAGTTCAAAGTACCCTTGCCATGGTTGGTCGCTTTCTGCAGGCATATCTGCAAATTGTACAACAGATTTGCTTCAAACAGAAGAAATTATTGTTTCAAATAGCAACGTCCTTCAGAATAAGAGCAAACTGTAAGAGCAAACATAATATAAACTTTAATTGTTTCATCTATGAAATTTGAACATTCAGATGTAAAGATGGTCTCATTTTTTCATACAAGAGATACATGGTCTTCTTCATTGCCGCTATTGTTGAGTGATGTCATTCATTCTTTCATTCAGAACAAAGAGCCTCAACTATTTTCTTTGTTTAGGTGCTACATGCTGAGATTGAGACTACTACTTGCATATGCAAGTATCGATATAAAGAAAACTATCCCTAATATCATCATAGTAGACAAACTATTCTACGTTAACTCGTAAAGTTACTTTTCACTAAATCATCATATATTAAGAGAAAAATACATGGTATTGTGTGATACTTACCTCTCGCTTCTGCCGGCATGCCTTGCATTTGTCGTGCGTTGTCTGAGATGTCTCAGCCTGCGATACATCCATGAGTTTGCGATTTTAAGAAAGTCCTCAAAATACTTCGCATTCAGACGTTCAGTTACACATCGAATTTCCTTGAGGAAGCCTGTCACATACTAGACCACATGGCAAACACTGCAGAGAATGGAAACTGACCTGTGGTACGTGCGTCGCCTGACTAAGCCACGTGTGAAATATGTGAAACATTCGCTTCCGTTCTGAAAACTGGACGCGTATCCAAGCTACAACAACGCTAAGGGACCGTCTCAGATTGTCGCACAAGTTCAAACAGCGAAATTCGCTCGTTTACGGGGAAGGGGGGTCGGGAGTTTGACCTCCATTCAATTAGTGAACTTCACTTTCGCACTTTCATTTTGTGATTACACGTTCTCTTTACATTGTGTGCAAAAATAAACATAAACCTGCACACTCTTACCAACAAATTTTGCCGTGACTGTTCCAACTCGTATGCGTCATGCTATGGTTAGTACTCAAATTTGATCGATTACGTGACCATGTAACGTGGTCAGGGGATAAATATTCTTCAGAAACAATATCAAAATGCTACATTTTACTCTAAGGCAGACATTAACATTTCGCACTTTTGAACTTTCCTTCAGGAGGAGGGGGTTTTGACGTAAACGAAGGAATTTCAATTCTTGAACTTCGACCACAATCTGAGACGGTCCCTAAGTTGCCGTAGCCGCCATATTGTCAAAACCCCGTAATTTTGCTTCAAAACTGACACAGAAACCGTTTAAACTTTCCCGTTGTTCCACGAAGATACACAAAAATCCATACGCAACTTCGTAAGCGAGCTACAAATAAAAATAAGCATGCAATTGCCGAAATTCAACCGACTTAGTGAGATCCCTGAGTGAGAAACGGGTGCTTTCAACTGCAGAAAATCGCCAAACTTGATTGCTAGACAAAACTGAATGAAAAAACGCGATGAATTGTCACGAGAATAAATTTCTATGCAATGGGCGATGCAGTACTAAACGTTGATTACCTTCATGAAATCTCGGCAAATTCAGGCAGATGTTGTGAGCGCTGAAACGTTTCAAGGTAAAAATAATCTTATGACCCTACCCTTGGTAACACATCCCTCGATAGAGGGCAGGCTCCAATGAACGATATAAACATCGAGTTCATTTATAAAGTTTGCCATAGCAACCTTTGCCTAGCAATTTGAATCCTTCGATATCGCCCTTTAAAGCCACTTCAAATTTGCTAAAAATTCCCTGAAATTTTACACAGTGATACTTGACATTCTCCTTCACAGTCCCGGGCATGAATTTTGTCAGCCGTGAAACAAACAATGTTGTTTTGAATGGCAAAAATCTACTTTGTTATTTCGTACAATT
Organism: Ptychodera flava; assembly: GCF_041260155.1. Lineage (NCBI taxonomy): Eukaryota > Metazoa > Hemichordata > Enteropneusta > Ptychoderidae > Ptychodera > Ptychodera flava. The sequence goes on along the minus strand of NC_091932.1, from coordinate 2,411,556 downwards.
TTCAATCCTATTCCTGCCATATCCCCGGCGGTGGCAGTCACCGGGTTGGTGGGTACCCATGCTTGTTACCCAAGTTTGAAAAGTACCCCCTTTCCTAGAATATTTCTGAGAAAAACACCCCCTATTTGTGGCAAATCTGGAAGAAATTAGCTGTAAAAAACATACTCTTATTTTCGAAATCTAGGAGTTTAGTATGTTGACTTCCAGGGTTGACCCTGGAGGTTGACTTTGTATACATGTAGGCCTACATACATCACAAATGTTTGTCCTCACCTGATTTTAGTCACATTCATACACAATCATCTAGAGTGAGACTAGACCAGATTTAGTGTCCTAGGGAGATTATGAAAGGACTACCCCTAATCTCGGAGGTTACTCTGAAAAAGTACCCCTTTTTCTCGATTTCACGGACCTAGAATCTCCGAGATGACTGAAGAAAAACACCCCCTTTTCCGTGAATTTGGTAACGCGCATGGGTACCCACCAACCCGGAGACTGCCACCATCGTGGCCATATCTCAAAAATTGAGAATTTTATCTTGGTGGTGTCTACAATTCTGCCAAATACATTTCGACAGATGGAAAATTGGCCGACTTGAAAGCTTTTAAACATTTGCACAACAGCGAAAGGCGATAGTGCCTAGAAAGCTATGTGAACGGAAACGATTTTCAGGTGCAATAGCTCGCATTTGGAACATTAGACCCTGAAAAAATAGTAACAAAATCAAGAATCCTGAAATCACATAGCGAAAATGAAACCGCTACAGTAAAACGTCTAAACCGGAAAGGAATGCAAAGATCGATATAATTGATGAAATGTATATGTAGCTTGTACAACAAAAAATCTTGAACTACAGTAGGTTTTTTCCGTCCACATCTTCGCTTGCCAAAGTCTCTTGTCCAGGCAGCTTGATGCTCCCGAAATCAGTGATTGCAGTCGAAGCAACGATCCGTGCCAGAGGACGATGATCTGCCAACAGTTGAGCGCATAATAAGAAATAATAATAATATAATTTTGCAATAAAGGCTTAGTATGAACGAATTCTGTATGCTTGAGGAGTGTAGACAGATATATATATATAAGATCCTAATCCTTATCATTATATAAGATCCTTATATAGGATCTCGCCTCCGTTTTTTCGGCCTTCGGGTGCCTATGGGAGTACGGGCGAAGGCTAAAAGACGTGACGGAGGCGAGATCCTAGACTATAGTTTACCTGGTACCCAATTTGTCAACACAGCATGTACGTGTTAATTGTTTGTAACGAAATCTCTTCTGGAATTGAATTTTCAACGATAACATCGTATATGTTACACTATGCTGCGTGTTTGCAATACGCATGTTCAGGAGAAGAAGGAAGTTTACGTAAAAAAATATTGAAATATTATCGAAATTGCCCTTCAACATTCACATATACAAAGATTGCCCTTCCTTCCTGATAGTTATCATTTTCATTCCGTGTCCAGTTTTAACCATTTTCCGATTGCAATCACGATGAAAATGAAGTTGGCATTCCTCTGAAGTTCAATTGATTACAATAATTTTGACAGATATCTCTCTAGGGTTCAACTGGAAGCTAGCCCTCGATGGTAAAGCATTCAAACAACAAGTTGTGCGACATCGAAAAGAGATTTCAGATTTATTTATTTATTTATTTACACTTTTTATGAGCGACCGATTTACTCCAATGAGTAATGTTCTTCGGGGCTCACGCCAATAAATACAGCAAACATAAGTTGATAGGATACAAAAAAAGCAAAACAATTCTTTTACGACGAAATGCGAGTGATAATAAAGTCTCTCAATAAACTTTTAAACTTATTTTCATGCGAGTTTTACGTCAACATGGTAGGCAATTCCACGCTTCTGTCGCTCTATAACGGAATGTTCTTTTGCCAGCATTATATACAACGTGGATCGTTGAAATTTAACTGTGAAGCTGACCGTGTAGGATACAAATTTACGGGACTTGGAGGAATAAATTTGAGTGGTCAATCGATTGCAGTGGTTCCGGCAGCGAGTTTGATGTCAGGAGCGACAACTTTTCTCTTGATTTTAGAAAGCAATGGCAAATTTGATACTTGGTGATACTTTTTTCGATTGTTACCTTAAAGAGAAGCATTCTTAGGTAGAGGGGAGACAATAGCTAACTGTAATAATGGAAGGGAGACTTCTCCGACTGTAGTGAGAAACAGTTACAGTGGTATCGGTAGAGTAACCGTGCAGTAATGTAGGTAAGTACATATCAATAAGGCTGTTGGAAGGGGGTTTCAAGACAATTTGTTCATTAAATGATGAGAGATTTTAGTCCTTTGGCACTGGTCACCTTGAAATATCAAAGTTTGAGCCTGAGGACTTATCAAGACATTTGTTTTCTTGCACTCATTAAACATGGAAGGGGTACGAGCAAGATTACTGTTGCCAGTTTCACTTGTTGCAATTGTTGCGCTCATTTTAACACTTGTTGTGTTGTTTTTCACACCTCATACGCCCTTTTGTTACCCGAGTCTAATATTTTCACACTGAATAATTTTCTGGGTACTTTGATTTGGTCACGGTCCTACGATAAGGTCTTTGCTTCCACTCCAGTATCTGATGAAGGAGACATCTAGTCTTCAAAAGCTCGTACTATATACCACCGAGTGGATTTTTGAAAGATATCCCTCCAATGTTTACCGTCGAAGATAAAATCGGTACTGTCTTGCAGGACCTACTCTGATAGTTTTCAAGGCGCTTGAGATATTAACGAAAGCAATAACACACTATAATCATTGAGGTACAAGTTTGTACCTCCATATTACGATTCAAAGGAACTACTCTAAATCTGACTGAGATGTAAGTAAAGACAGTCAATCTGACTGAGATGTAAGTAAAGACAATCAAATTAAACCTGAACTGTAGTGCTATCATGCAGATGAAAAAAGAATGGTTGGATCAAAAGTGAGCATTAGTCTGTCAAGATCAATGAAGTCGTGAATGACCAAGGGTGGAGGTGGGCAAAGTGACTTGGCGCAGTGGTAGAGTTCAGGTCTCACAAACAATAAACTTCGATAAACTCCAAGTTCACAAGTTCAAGACCCGGACAGGGCACTGAACACTTGAAGCGCATCTCTGGTCCATGCAAGATACCGTCAACAGAGGATTGCGGGCAGACGACTCCTTGTCTCCGAGGCAATTCAACAAATAGTCATTCATTTTTACTAAATAATGGAGATGGCAGTTTTATTTACATTGTTGGTATAGTGTATATTTTTCTTTGAAAAAAATTACTTCATTAAATCTGTCATTTTTGTTCTTTGAAGGCGATAAGAGCCATGTGCATTTTTCTCTGCTTTCATGACGTAAACGGTAGTTATCATTATTTGGAAAATTTAATGGGAAAATGTGTGGAAAAGATGTTTGGCCATAAAGGCTTCAAACTCTTTCCGTGTGGGATATCGCCATAAAGTACTCCGCATTAAAATTATGTTAACAAAGGCAATGTTTTAACAGAAGCTACATTTGAAGATATGGTCCCACAGTATGCCAATGTGACTTCAACAGGGATGCCCGTACGTTTTATTAAATCTTTTTATTATGCTAAAACGATGTATGTTGAGACTGGAAAGAAACAAGTTTCATAATGCACGACATTAGGACAACAGTTCAACTTCGAAAACGTTTCTGCAGTTCAGGCATGCTATAAAACGGAGAGTGTGCCATAGTGACACAATTATATCATATACCATTATCAGTTCGTATAGAAACTTAGATGAATTCCAACCTGTAAAGCTTGGCCTGTTATTATGTTGCGTTCTAATATTAAATTGGTAGAACAATAGAAACAAACGGTAGAGGAAAGGCAGAAACATTAAAATAAGACTGAAATTACGCTTGATAAAACTTTATAGTGACAAAATGCGGTTGTTGAAAGTAATAATTGAACCCAGGACGATGTCAAGATTCTGATGAGTTAAGCGTGAAATTTTCGTTGTCATTTTGGTTCAGGCAATCTTTATACTTCCTGTAAAATTGCAATAAATTCTGTCCTAGCAGGACTTCAACTGTCTTCAAACAACATTTTTCTCTAATCCTAAAGTAAGCTATAATAACAGTGAGAGAATATTCATACTCGAAAACGGTACTTGAAAGGTATTAGTATAATATGAATAGTATAATGTGCCGAAGTTTATTAAGTATATCAAGTTTATTTTTATCGAAACCAAGTTGTTTTCTTAATTTACGTCGATGACTTTTGCTGCCTTTGCTTCGGTTACCCGAAAATTTTGTCCCTAGACTTTTAATTTCCATTTGTAAAATCTGATCGTCGCGGGTAAAGCTGCATTTCCAATAAAGTTGGTGCTACTGCTGAACAGCAGAGTTTTCATTCATTTCAAACAGCGCCTCTTCACAGACTCATAATCCACAAAACCTATCGTACAGTAGGAAAAACTGGCAATATCGCTTTTTATCGGCGTTCAGCATCGAAAGAATGCGGTCGATGTTGGCTGGTCCCCGCCTCAGTGACAAGCACTTTACTACGTGCTGCTTGCCTGGTCACGTGAGACGCAGCGATCAGCCGGCAACATCGACCGCTTCGGTGTTGCCGCTTGTGACGTTCATGTAGCCACAGGTATGTAGGCGACACGTTGCTTCGCGATTATTCAGTATATTGTTGTCACTTTGTGCTGTATTTTTTATATACATGTATTGGGTGGGGGGTCAGTCAAAATTTCTGAGTTAGAGAGGAGGGGGGTTACTCAAATTCATTATGGTTGGCAGGGGGGGGTTTCCGATGAAATTCCTGCAACCCCACACCCCCCGGCCGTAAATAATGAAGGCCACTCCCTAATGGTGTTTTGGAACCAAAGTGTGGTTCCTTCATCAGTCACTCAAATTATTTTGTTTTCCCACACGTTAGTTAGATGGTAAATAGTAAATATATGTACAAGTATTGTGTTCCAACTGATTATCTTATGTGCAACATTTTACTCCACACACAGTAGAGGACTGTACATTTGATTACGAGTAATCTGAGAGTGAAAAAAAGAATTAAACAGAGCAACAAGCCACTTACGACATATGGGTAGAGCCGCTGGCATGCATTGTGTGCTTGGCCGCGTGTGCGCGGCAGGTCGCTAGTCTGTCTCGTGCGCCGTTCATCTCAGGTCAACGAACGTCTAGACTGGGCACGCGACCATGACACGCGACGCGCTTCAACGCCAACACTGCGCAACGGGACCATCGTTTCCGCATGCGCAACTATCCCCTTAGCAACTCGCCCGGTAGCCCTTGCTTCCTGCTTCTCTCATTGAAAATACATGTTATCTCGACACTTCTGATGCAACATGTCTACCATTTTTCCGCGTTGGTGTTCCACTGTTTGCCTAACAGTCAGTGAAAAAGTTGAACTACAGACTGATGACAGTATATATTACGGTTACATGGATACCGCGGAGTTAGCCTACTTTCATTGTTTCAACGAATGTGTGAATCATTGGGAACAGTTACGCATACCATTTTTCAACACATCCGACGTCGTCGTGAATAGATGGCGTATACTGTGTACTAGTACCTTGACCAAGGGATGACGTGAGGTAATAGTTGTACGTTTGCAAGGTGAGCTTTGACTATACTACTAGCTGTGGGTCCATAGCTGTGGTGTTTTCAGACGGGATTCCTGCCTTTTACGAGCTGGTTTTGACTTTTACGATTTTAACCCCGCCCAATCTTTGCAAGGAACTGAAAACGACTCGGTGCAAGACATTCTATATGCGAGACATATGTAATATTAAATTAACACTAAATTTTCATGTTGATTCCTCAATTGTTCAATTTATAGTGTTTACCAATGACAATGACAGCAGCCCTGATAAGGGATCCACAGGTGGTGATTTTGCAACATAAGCTTACTCAAGGTATGTGGTTTTCATAGCCCTAGTACCTGTGAACTATTCACCCATAAAACACACACATTATGAATTATAATGAAATTGATGATGAATTTCATTTATTATTTTCATGTAAAAATCATACTTCAGAAAGAATTTTATTGGGACAAAGTAGTGGTACAGATTTTTGTAAATGTTATAGTCTCTTAGAAAAAGAAGAAGTTGTTAAAAAGTTGATGGAACAAAATGTTCTTGATCTAGCTGTATTTCTAAAGAATACAAATGTATGCTGAACCCTCCAGCAGCTCCAGGCTGAAAAATGTCCTGGTAACTTTTGTTCATTTGTTGTTCAGACTTTTACTGTTTTCTTAAAGAGCACGTGTTTATACTGAGCTCAAGCAGCTCCAATGAATGTAATTATTGCATGTTTTCGTATTACAGAGATGAATGGTTGTTTTTCTTTCTCTGTATTGTTCACTTACATTTGTAACACATCTTGATGTACCATACCATACTCTCTGTTAGTATGTGTTGAGTAAATAAAGATTGATTAATTGATTATGAAATGCCAAGTATTTAGCTTCTCAAGAGACGTGCATCAGCAGCAATGTTATTGTTGGATATGTAACTGTGTTGTGTGCATATGAATTCATTTGTAAGCAATAACAACTGCCGTTACTCATACACAAGTTTATGTTGAGTATCCAAAGTCTGGGTATATCATCATGTCATAGTGAGTGGAATGAAATGTTTGTTAATAAGCAAAGAAAAATACTCCAAAAATAGAAAAAGGTTAAAGTTATAGGTGGGGGGGGGGGGGGTTGTTGTTAATATCTACTTGACTTTAAGGCAGAGCTGCATGTTGCCAACAATGTTTCAAAGGAATATTTCTCATCTGAGATGACAAGAAAACTCCCTCATACCATATATTTTCAAAAAGCAGAGAATCTAAAGTTTAGTACGGTAGCAATAGTTTACTGGAAGGATGAAGGGGTGTATATTTTGGGGAAAACCTCAATTTTAGTATAAATGATATACATTTATTAAAGTAAAAAACTTGACACTATTTTCTGAAATGTAATATTTCACGTGAAACAAGAGCATATGTTGAAAAAAAACCCGACTGTTTAATTTCGCATTATCTATCCTCATTCTAAAATGGCAAGAGTTGAAAGACTGACACTCAAAAAAGTGATTAAAAACATGATTAGCAAACTAAAAGACCTGTTATTCAAAATGTAAGAACTTTATTGCCAAACAAAACAGTTGTTTTTTTATACAGCATTTAAAGAACATAATACAAAAATTTCAGAAAATTTGACCAAGCTAGAGTGGAGTTAAATTATATGAAATTTTTTAAATTGGGAGAAAAGAGAAGGCAGGAAATTGTGTGAATTGCATACATTTGCATAAATTAACACTTCTTTATCACACAACTTATGACTGCTTGACAACCTAAAAGGTGAAACAAACCAATATTTTAATCTTGGTTAACAAATAAATTAAAATTGAATGAATATTTGCAAAAAGGTTATTTTGAGCAAACTACACTAATTTGGGTGCAACGCCCCCTTAATGCACCTAAGCCAACAATATTAAGGGGACTGTCGCTGTAATGTTTTATGATTTTGTTGAGTGTGTCAACTACTTTCTTGTTTTCCCCCTAAATTATTCTGAAATGTCCAGTTTTCTGTTAATCATCACTGTTATTATATAGGGTAGAGTTTTACTCCAGACTAAAAAAATTCGTTTGTCAACAATAGCAGTGCTGACTGTACACTCTGAGCCTGTTCACAAGCTGAACATTGGACATTTCAAAATGTAGTTAAAACACACTGCAAAAATCATCAAACGTTATATTACTATCCTTTACAACTGTACTTTGATGAACACAAAATTTTTTACCCTTTACATAAGTAGCACACACTGTATCGTTTCAGTGGCACTGTTATATGCAATGTACACAATAAAAAACATTTTCACTTTTTCTCAGTGACATTGGATAACAACAATGGAACCCAAACCCCAGAAGAAAGACCAAAACGTGGTGCTGAACAGAGGTGAGGTTTGTGGCTTGTTGCTGCCTTCAATTCATTTTAGTGTAATTGTAATGGAAGCCTCATCATTACCAAATGCATGTTTTTTTGTGCAAACTTTAATCAAAGGTTGTTTAATACAGTATGTTTTATATCAACTGTCATTTATGGGAAATCATCAGTGAAACAATGCTGACTCATCATTTTTCCAGATGTTTGCTGTCTTCACAGCCCTGTAGTTTCTAAACCAGCACGGTGACCCCATATTTTATTGCAGACTTTGATACAACTTACAAAGGCAAATATCCCTCATTGTGTATAGATATATTACATGATATATTGTTCATTTTTGGTCAGTACCAGTGATCACCTGTTGTTATGTCTGTATAGAAGATGTAATGTGCCAATAATGAGCACTGATTGAAACTACATCTGTGAGCAGAATAAAATGAATCTCAAACCAAGAAAATATTAAAATAGACTGACTTTGTCCCTTTAATCATAATCTCAACCGAAATGGGATTTGAAAAAGAGGTGAACAAGATTCAAAGTTGCTAAAAGTAATGGAAGAGTGTATGGAAAGACATGTCCTACATGAACAGAAATGTGATAAAAAGTATAACAAGTATGAATGGAAGAGAGAAGAAAGAGATGCTGAATATGAAAGAATACTTCATGGGAGAAAAGATGAAGGATGCTAGATTTAGAGGAACAAAGATTAACATTTGAACGAGAACAACAAGAGTTGAATACACGCCATGAAATGCAGATGTTTAATATGTTTTTTCAGTTCATTCACAGAGAACAAAATGCAACATATTACATTCCAAACACATAGACAGAATACATGCCTCCACCTACACCTCAGACACAGTATGAAACTCCCCTATCACACACACAGCCATCAACATTTGTTACACCACACATCCAAAGAAATACTGACAGTTATATGGTACAACCACCATCTACACAGAATGATGATATTCTTAGTGACAGTATTTGTCTAATTCTGTCAATATAGTAACAAATAAACAGAGGAAAGTCATTGATTGAATTTGTGTTGGTTTGAAATGGAAAGTCGAGTGAATGGTTTATCTTCCCTTGGGAAATGAGTTTGTGCAAAAACTAATTAAGAGTTTTCAGTTTGGCTATCGCTCAATTCCATATGTGGTTTTGATTAGTTTTAGTATAAAATCCTTATGTGACAGAGAAAAATCTCAAAAGAAAAGTACCTGGTAATTCTATAGTAACAATTCTAACAGTTTGTTCAGAATTGGTAATTTTAATTGTTTAAAAAGTTGCCCACTATGGGTATTGGAATAGTTATTGAAAGAGTAAACTTAGTAGTGATTACATAAACTTCAATGAATTTATACACAGGTACCAGTATTTTTGTTCATTTTCCCTGAAAGTTGTTCTTTGTAGTAAATGTGAATGGTTTTTATGAAGCACATTGACAGGTCAAAAAAACCCAAACAAATGTACAAATGTTATCTTTACAAGATTTATTGGCTTATTCAAAAATTCAGATTATTTGTGTTATTATCAAGCAATATTCAGTAATAAATATTAATAAAAAGAAATAATAAATATTAAAAACTATATACAACATATTGTTCCATCTTTTCTTTGGTAACTAATTTACAATTATTACCAGCAGCACTAGTACAGAGTTATTAAAATGCTGGTCAAAATTTGACAAGTAGTTAAAAATACTGCTAATGACAGTATGTACACTCCAATTTATCGAATACAGGTGTTATACATCAGGTATGCTTTGTGAAAAAAAATTCACAAATAGCACATAACTTCAATTCCAGAAACCTGCACACTGTAAACCAGTACATTCTATCAACTGCTTTGTAAGACATTCTTAGAGATTCCACTGAAATTTCAGAACTATCATTCAGAGAATTTCTGAGAACATGACTTTCTAACCAAAAATTTTACAAATCACATTGAAATATACAAGATGAATTCTTTATTAATATATGGTGTATAAGATATGGCTTTAATAACATTGAAGGCGTCACTACTGTCAAGAATGTCCAATGACCATGAAGGAGTGACAAGATCTCAGTGCATTGTATACTCTCTCAGTAAGGGTACTCTTATCACAGCAACAGTTTGGAAAGATGTTTTAGAAAGGTAGGAATGTGTCTGAGGAAACTTGCTCAAAATACAAGACTGCAAATTTCATTATGCATTTGAAAACACCTCAAACGTCATCCATAGAACCCTGCAAGTTTATAGTAATCAGACGCATACTTTAACAAGAGATGTTTTTGCACATCTGGAAAAAAATAACTAAACTATAAATGTGTAAATTTTATCAAGATTTTACATCATCTAACAAAGGTAATCATTCAGAGCAAACAGACAAGCATGCCAAGATTCCCCGGTACAAACGCTGTAGGTTCAAAATCATTTCCATATGAAAAGATACCTTACTTGAGGTGTGAACTGACTGTCAATCGGTGATTGCTCTGCAAATATCTTGCATTGTGTCATATTTACAAACATTGTGATCTTTTGTTCTACTTGATCAGTAGTTTATTTACTCTCTGGGGAGTCAAAAGCCATTAATTCGGTAACGCGGAAATTTGCCGGCCAATCCTCTCATGAGGAATTTTGACCAATAATGGCAAAAAGAACATGAAGCTTCACGACACTTAATTTTCAACACAAGGCAATATATACTTGGTCCACTGTAAATATGGACTGTGATATAGAGTGCACGGTCTACAGTTATTGACAAAACTGATGAATGGCTTTTGCCATTTACCGGTATATAGTGTGATAAATGTACAAACAGCATTACTATCGTTGAAATTCAATTCAAGACCAGATTTTATACATGGTATATGTCAACAAGTTGAATACTGGGAATATAGTTAATGCAAAAGTGCAGTTAAAAAACAAAGAAAATACTGAAAATAAGCCAGAACTTACAGCTCGTGTTCTTTTAAATCTCCCCTGCCTCCAGCAGTGTTTGTGATTGCAGCCTATAGTTTCTGTTCACACATTCTGAAAATGCTCCATAATGGCCTATCTAACAACTGTACCAGTGATGTTATCTGGTACATTGGCTTGGTCATTTGGCCCTTCAAACTCTCCAATTTTTGTAACTATTTATCATCAAATGGGTTACGATCTTGTTCACAAAGATTATGCAACACACAACAAACGGAAATTACAGTTGGCATAATATCTAACTTACAGTCATTTCGTTTCAAAGAACACCTCCACCTTCCTTTAAGTCTACCAAATGCATTCTCAATAACCATTCTTGCACTACTCAATCTCTTGTTGAACTGATTTTGTTGAGAAGTCAACCTGCCATTATCATAGAACGGTTTCATCAAATTTGGGAGCAATGGATAAGCAGGGTCACCCAGCAGTACCAACGGTACATCAACACCTGAGAAAGGTTGTGTCATATTTGGGAAGAGACTACTGTATTGCAATTTTCTGAAAATGCTTGAGTTAGTAAAAACCCTAGCATCACGCTCACTCCCAGCCCAACCTACAAATATATTTGTGAAACAATAATTATCATCAGATACTGCTTGGAGTACAACTGAATAAAAGCTCTTCCTGATCAGTTGGGTTTACTTCTGGTGCAAGTATCGGAATGGGACATCCATCTA